>NW_026596155.1:2425832-2440957 GCF_907164565.1 Psammomys obesus
AGGAAGGAAGGAAGGAAGGAAGGAAGGAAGGAAGGAAGGAAGGAAGGGAAAAAAGAGTTGCCACAGTCATGGTGATTTTTCATAGCAACAGAAATCCTAACTAAGACATGTACCCTACTCATCTCTCAGGACTGTAGCCAGCCAGACACAGTGGCGCACACCTGTAATCCCAGCACTCAATACACGATGATTATGAGGTTGAGATTATTACCTTGGGCTACATAGCAGAAATGTAAAGGAACGAAGGAAAAAAGAAATGCACAAACCAACATGATTTGACATTACATAAACACAGTAAATATTTATATAATTCCCTTGAAAAACACCTAGTACCTTTAAGTGTTCCCATTGATGTGTTTATTATTTATCTGTGTGTCCATATGTCCTTGTGTCCATGTGCCTGTGTATGCACGTGAGTGTAGATGCCCCTGTAGGTCACCAGAAGACTTTGTCTCCTTTGGAGCTGGAGTTTCAAGGAATTGTGGGCCTTATGATGTGGGTGCTGGGAACTGAACTTGGGTTCTCTGTAAGAGCAATAGGCCCTCTTAACTGCTGAACCATCTCTCCACACCCTTTAGGATTTCATATTCCTATTGTGAATCATTTACATTTTGAAATGTAATTATTTAACTTGTCTGTCTCCCCAGCCAGATCTGAAGACCATTGATGTCTGCATAGCACAAGCTGCTGTTGTAGCATATTTGATCACACTGTGAGCCCCAAGATCATGTTGTTCACTGGAAAAACCTGTTTCTAGTTGTGGTGTGGCTCAGCCCTACCACATACCTTTAATCCAAGAGCTTCCCGCTTGAATATTGTAAACAGGATTAAACAAAGTCAACCATAGGTCAAGAGGCAGAGCAAGCAACCAGTTGACAGGGACTGAACAAAAAAAAAAAAAAACAAAAAACAAAAGAGAGAGTGTAAGAGGAAGTCAGGAGGATGACTAGAGAGATGCAAAGAGTAGAAAAGAGGGACACTCAGTTTGAGGAGTTTTTGACCAAGCATGGGAGAAGGAGAAATTCCTTCTAGGACATTGGCTGAGGAGGAAGGTCAGCTGGGTGCTTTCTCTGCCTCTCTGAGCTATCAGGCTATATTACCCCAGCATCTGGCTCCCTAGTCTTTATTGGTAAAGTTGAATGATTGAGATTTTGTTTAAAACAGCATTGGCACCAGACATGGGACAACATAGACAGAGAAAATCATGCCAGGTACAGACAAAGTGATAAACCATCAAATTTGGTAAGACACCAGGGAAGTCTTCAAGGAGAGAGTTAAGCAGTTTTAAAAGGAAAAAAAATATTTTCCATGTTAAGATTAGAACTCTGTATAGTGCTACTTGAGATGGCTTGAAAATAGAAGCAGAAAAGATAAATGAAAAGATAAATGACTTAACTGAAGTTGACATAAAACCAATTATAATTACTATCAGTCTGGTAATTCATATTTTATCCTTAATAGACATAGTGGGTTTTTTGTGCCAAATATAAAAAGTGAATTGATAAGACACAAGCCTTAGAAAGACTTGTAAACGAAAATAAGAAAAATACTTAGATACAGAGAGAAATTTAGACAAGAACCTACTGTGCCACTGCACGAAACTGAAGAGGAGTAGAGCTTGTTAGAAAACCAACCTTAGTTTCTCCAGTTACTATATAAGACCTGCCAGCAGATGACAGGCACCACCAAGGTCACAAAGAAGTTAAATGTAATTCTATAGAAATATTAGATTTGAGCAGATTTTAAAAAGTGGTAGTTTTGTTTTTTTATGGTATGCATTACTATGTGAAGTAGATACTAAGTTCATGGGCAACTCAGAAAAGAATTATTCCCCAAGACTGAAAAGATTTGGCAACAGCAATATTGAAAGCTGGTCCTCAACTACAATGCCAAACATGGTGGAAAGAGGACCCTAGGGCCACAGACTACCAAATAGGGCAAGAGGTATTGCTATTTCCCAGGATCAATTGCTAGGTGAAGGTCAATATGCTGAGTTACAAAGGCAGCTTGAATCTGATACTCACACCTTGGCACTATGTCATTTAGCAGCTTTTAAATACTTGGGACAAGGTTAAAGAATCAGGAAAGAGGTCTGAATCATTTGCTAAAATTATACAAGGCCCAAAAGAAACATTCACTGATTTGATTTGATTTTTTGCAAAGATTGACTTCAGCTGCAAATAGAGTAGTATCAGCTTCACATATCAAACAAGTAGTAATTGAATCTTTGGCTTTTTAAAATGCTAATTCAGAATGCAAAAGGGTAGTTAGGCTTTCAAAGGCAAGACCAGCACCAGTAGAGGAACGGATCAGAGATTCAGCTGGTATTAGATCTCACGTTTATGATGCTACTCTGAGAGAAGTAATTTCTAAAAGGCTTAGGAAAAATCAAAATGGCAGATGTTATCCTTGTGGTAAGCAAGGCCATTTGAAAAGGGATTGTAGGCAAGCCATTCCTAGAAACAATGTTTTTTCTAGGGATAACCCAAACCAAACCAACCAAACAAACAAACAAAAAACCCCAGCCTTCCGGAGCATGCAGAAGGTGTAGCAAAGGGCAGCAGTGGACCAAAAAGGGCTGATCAACAAGAGACAGGCAAGGAAACGCTTTGCCATCGGGAGAAACTCATCCACAGAGCAACTGAAAGATTTAATGCCTGTTGTTAAAAACTGCTCTGGATGTCAAGGACAGAACAGGCCTGGTAGATAAAACAAAATATTCAGGAGAGACCAAAAAACTTTTGGCAAACTGCTATAAACGATTAGAGACCAATGGCATTGGAAGGTTTAATAGCCGCAGGAACAAATGTAACAATAATTTCACCAAAACCTTGGCATCCAGATTGGCGTCTTTAGGACTTTTCTTTCCTAATTTTTTTTTTTTTTTGGTTTGGTATTAAAAACACATTTAAGAGATTTAAAATGTTTTAAGTAAATTTAAAGGGTTACTAGAGTTCAAACTTGTTTTCTAAATCTCTAAGAGTTGGAGTGATTTGAAGCTAAGATAAAATATTTGAGCAGTAAGGTGGTGGCCTTTAATCCCAGCAGAGACAGGTGGCTCTCTCTAAATTAGTTGTTTTCTAAATCCTAGCATTTAATGAACAAGGTGGTAGTGGTCCATGCCTTTAACCCTACCATTTAGGGACAAAAGTCAGATGCAGCTACTAATTGGTATGTTTGCACACTGGAGGAACCACATACCATATTTACAGATTATTATAAAAACCCTCTACAAGCCAGGCACTGTGATTCCCAGGACTCAGGGAGGCAGAAGCAGGCGGATCTCTGTGAGTTGAGGCCAGCCTGGTCTGCAAAGCCAGCCCAGGACAGCCAAGGCTATACAGAAGAAACCCTGTCTTGAAAAACCAAAAATAAACAAACAAAAAACAAACAAACCCTCTCTACTTGGTTACTAAAAAGCAGCTGATTTCCAATGGGACCAGAACAAAAAGCAGCTTTTGTCCGCCTGTAAGCTCATCTCCCTGCATGCAACCCTGACCAGTATTGACCAGATGATACCCTAATTATCATATGTATTGGTGAGTTGGCAACTGGAGAGTCTTCATAAAGCAAAAACATTTGTCCACTAACATTTGCCTGTTGTCTTCTATTGCAAACTCTTTCCATATACAGCAAATAAATATTCTTTCTTTGAGAAACAAATCTGGACATCTTACGAGGCACAGAGAACCTTATACTCAGTCATTGCCAACCACCCTATGGTCATAAGAGTGTCCTTTACAATGATGGATTGGATCATGAGAAGGCAGAGTCTTTCACAGGCTCAGCCATGGAAGGGAAGATATTACAGTACCTATCCAAATTCCTTCCTGACCAGGATGTCAGAGCAAAGGGGTCTGTGCCTTCCCTCCTTGAGGAATATCTCAGTTGCCTACAATCCCCTTTCCTAAACATCTCATCCCTCCAACAAAAGAGGGATCCATTGAACTATAGGGACCAATAGAATGATCACAACATTTGGCTAACACATGGTTTACTGATGGTTCATCAATCACTGATGGAACCAAAGCTACTAGAAAACGGCAGCCTATAGACAGGGGGTGGAATGGCCATTACGGAGGAAGGAACCACAAACTCAGCAGCTCTGTTGGGTGTAAGACAAACAACTAGGAAAACCTCTATCTTCTCCAATTTGTGGTCCCTGTACAATGGTATAGCTATATGGCCATCAAAATGGAGAACCACCACCTGACAGACAAATGGCAAAGACACCTGGTCATGGGAGGCGTGAAGAGAAATGGCAAAACATGGCAAACCTTAGCAAAAACATCAGCTTTTATGTAGCTCACACAGACAAGACAGACTAAACATTTGAAAATAATGAAATAGTGGACAAATTGGCATCATGTTTAATTAACTAGTATATTAAAATTTGCCAGGCACAAATTAAGAATAAATCATCAAGAATGAGGGATTACACATCTGAAAAACTTGAACATTTACCCCTACCACTAGAATATAAGAGGAAATGGAGAACCAAATTAAACCATAATAATCCTATTATAAGGAATCCATAGCCAGGTGGTGGCTCACACCTTTAATCTCAGCTTTTGGGAGGCACATGCCTTTAATCCCAAGGTTTGGGAGGTAGAGGCAGGCACATAAGAATTACAGTGATTTAAATTTAAAAGCCGCTTGCAAAAGGCAGGATGATCCAAAGTGAATGTCTTTTGTGACCTAAAAATAAGTACACTTAAACTTTGAATATATATATGAATATAGGTATATTTATCCATGCATACTAAGGTATATTTAGTTTCAAATTTTTCAAAAGAATTTTTAAAATTTTCAATTAAAAGATAATACTTTTTCTGTTGTCAAAAACATTTTGTCCTAGGAAAGATATAACCTGCCAAAAAGAATCCCTCCTCTCCCTCCTCCCCCAGGGTTAGGGTTGGCCTCCATTTTGTTTTTACCTTTCCAGGAGAATGAAAGCATCCAACTAAGGAATGCAGAGACCACTGGACAACTGAAACATCTGGAAAAAAAGACAGATCATCACGAGAATATGTCCCCCCGAAGAAAAGAGTAAATTGGCCAAATGATATTACTGCCTTCCCTACAAGATATGATAAACATAATGAAATCTACACACCTAAAGAAGATAATCAAGAAAGTGGACACAGGCGAAGGTGATTAATCCTCATTTAGAAAGACAAATGGGATGTGCATTGAACTTATGACAGGAGTTTACCACAAAAGGCATCTGAAAGACTCTACCTAGCAGTGTTTCAAAGCAGACACTAAGACTCATAACCAAACCCTCGGCAGAGTGCAGGGAATCATATGAAAGAAGGGAAGTTAGTATGATATGGAAAGGATAGGAGCTCTACAAGGACCAAACATATCTGGGCACAGGGTCTTTTCTGAGACTGACACTCAACCAAGGACCATCTATGGATATAACCTAGAACTTCTGCTCGGATGTGGCCCATGGTAGCTCAGTAACCAAGTAGTTTTCCAAAGTAAGGGGAACATAGACTATTTCTAACAGGATTTCAAGGGCAGGCTGTTTGACCTTTGACCCCCCCCCCCGGGGAGGAGCAGTCTGTTAGGCCACAGAGGACTTTGCAGCCAGCCCTGAAGATACCTGATAAAACAGGGTCAGATGAAAGGGGAGGAGGTCCTCCCCTATCAGTGGACTTGGAAAGGGGCAGGGAGGAGACCAGGGAGGGAGTGTGGGGTTGGGGAGGGAATGAGGGAGCAGGATACAGCTGGGACACAGAGTTAACAAAATGTAACTAAAAAGAAAAAAATAATAATAAAAAAAAAGAAAAAAAAAAGATATTACTGCCTTCTACAGACCTGAGTGGCAAAAGGTCTTTATGTGGCCCCAATTCAATTAAAATTTAAAGCTGGCTTTGTGGTTGGAGTGTGGCTCTCTCCTTCTCTAAATTCATGCATGCTTGACAAAGGAAAAGCCACAATCTCTGTCTCACATCAGAAGAGCCGCCTAATAACGGGCAGAGAAAAACAAAAGCTCAGGGCCTGTTCTCTTGCTGCATAATCTTTTGGCTTTCATTTGACTCTGTTGCTGATAATAAATAGTGTTGGGCTAAATAACATTTATTATTCACAGCAAAATCGTGCCCCACATTGGGTGCCATTTGTTGCTGCAAATAAAGGGTGTTGGCTAAACATGTTTAGTGTTAGCGGCATAATTATTATTATTTAACCCGCTATCACAATCAAATAAGACACGGACACCTGTTAGATTTATAATGGCCTTAAAACACCTTGGGCTGAGCAGATAATTCTGTCTACACTATCTCAATAACCTCCCACCCACCTCCCAGCCCCATCTAATGCCACCCTCCTTAACCATTCCTCTTTGGCCTATCTCCCACCCATAATTCCTAAATATGTGCTTAATGTTTGTTTGTTTGATTTTAATCTGGGTCACTTCCTCCATCCTTGATATTCTTGGAGTTCTTCCTCCAGGCCAACATGGTTATGTCTTCACTGCCCCATGCCTCTTCTGCTGCCAGGTTCTGTGCAAACGGTGGACACTTTTGGGTTGACGGCTATGTTCCATGTCTTGAGGATGGTCACTAAGATGATGAACACCACCCAAAGATCAGCGTCAGACTACAAACTGCTCAGGACATCAAATTGCTGAGTTCAGAGAGGACTGACCTGAACATTTTGCAAAACTTTGAATGCAAAAGTACTTAATCCTGAGACTGCCAAAAACTACCAAGCTGGATATTGTGCAAAGCTTGGCAGAAATAGCTTCCTTATTATAAATAGTTTCACTGTCTTAGAGTTAAAAACATTTCCTTTTTATTTAGACAAAGGGGGGGGGATGTTAGAGGATATTTGATCACACAGTAAACCCCAAGATTATGTTGTCTACTGGAAAAACCTGTTTCTAGTTGTGGTGTGGCTCAGCCCTAGCACACAACTTTAACCCAAGAGCTTTCTGCTTGAATATTGTGAACAGGATTAAATTAGGTCAACCTAATAGGTCAAGAGAAGGAGGTGGAGTAGAAGAGAGAGACACTCAGTTTGAGGGGTTTTTTTTTGGGACAGTGTGGGAGAAGGAGAGATTCCTTTTGGGACATCAGGCTGAGGAGGAAGGTCAGCTGGGTGCTTTCCCTGCCTCTCTGAACTATCAGGCTTCCACCCCGGCATCTAAATGGAATGAGTGATTGAGATTTTGTTAAGAACAGCAAGCTAGTGGTGAGCTGTGCTCTCTTTATTCTCCTGGCAGCTGTATTAATATTTCATTTCTGCCTCTGCACATTTCTGCACTAATAGCTGTGGTTCTGTGCTGTGGCGGGCAGGCAAAGGGGGAAGTTTTCAATGTCTCCTTTTTATTTCTAGAGTCATTTAAACTGTGCTGTTAGCTCACAACTTGAGCAGTCTGTCTTTGTCCACCCTTTCCATTTCAGTTTCCCATAATCTTGGAGATTGAAGCAAAGATACTTAGTTGTGGAAGCCAAATGTCTGAGTGTAGATTCCAAAACAAGAAATGCTTTGACAGGTCATACGCGCCTTATGGCGAGTCTTCCTCCAACCTCATCCCTGGCACCGTGCTTGTGTACAGACAGCTTCTCCTTGCGCCTGGTCTGGAGGTGATCCCCGGGAGGAGGCGGCAGGATGTCTGAGGAGGTGACAAGTGACTCCTTTCCATGGTGACCTCCTCTGTTGCGGCAGTGTAGACAGGGCAGTCACGATTCCGCAGGAAGTGTTGCAGCACCGTGAATAGAGATGTGTTCTCGGCCAGAACACCATGAGGATTTCCATTCGTAAGGCGAGTTTTAGGCACAGCGCCATCACTCGGGCAAGCATCGGAAGTACACGCCCGTTCAGGAGATGCTACCCGCTTTAGAGCGCTGAGACGAAGCATCAGGAAAGCAATGGGCTCTAAGCTGAACGTCTGGGTTAGAGACACTGCTTTATTCCATCAGGACACAGCCTGCAATTCACCAGGTGACTGAGAAGAGCAGTGGGGTGACAGCAGGAACTTGGGGTCCGGTGGAGGAAACAGACCAAGCGAAGGAGGAGCCGTGAGACAGCACGAGAGGAACCAGGAGGTAGCGTGCGCCTAACTCCACGAGGGAAATGCTTAGCGAGGGGACAGAGGTCACCTCGCACGGTGGGAGATGCGATTTCTTGCCGTGTGAAAGGAACTCATGGAAGACTTTGGTGAGGGTTTCCACAGAGGGGAAAAGCCGAAAGTCACTGACAGCCGTGGAGGGGAGTGGATATTGGAAACTGAGGGGCGCACACCTGTAACCTCAGAGCTTGGGAGGCTGAGGCCAGGGTGGCTCATACAGCAAGGCAAGGCTCAGTTTCAAAAACAAAACAAAACAAAACAAACCAGACATCCCAAAAGTTATATGCAGCTCTAGTCAGTGCTGAATGTCACAGGTTTATTTAGGGGTTAGGGACTGTTCAAACATCCATGACATCAAAACACCCTCTCAGGCACCGCAGAGTCATTTTAACCAAATATCTGAGTAACCTGTAGTCTGTGGAAGCTGACGCATAAAATCAGTCTTCACAGTCATTGAATTAAATTCAGATTTATTTGAAAAATATTTGGCATAGTGTGTGTAATGTAATTGATTTTCCAGAACCTTAAATTGAATACATAATTTAATTTCTTGACAAGGCAAGATATAGAACCCTCTCTATTGATAAGAGAGAGTATGTAGATGCAGAAACTACTGGGGAAAAAAATTAAAAATCCAGACTCAGACATAGGGCGCTCCCCGCCAGGGTGATCCCAGCACCTGGGAAGGAGACTCGGGGGGATTGTAAACTTGAGGCTAGCTCAGTCACATCACAGGACTGGCCTGGGCTGCATAGTAGCACTACATGAGTTGGAGGCTGGACCGGTCTGCATAGCAGGATTCAGGCCAGGGAGGAATGCATTGTGGGTAGGCATCCCTGCTGCCCTTCCAGAGGATCCAGGATTAGCTCCCAGCACCCACCTGGCAGCTCTCAATCTGTTACTCCAGTTCCAGGGCGGGTCTGGCTTCCTCTGTGGCCATCAGAGCACACAGTACACATACATGCAGGTAGGTAAACCCTCATATGCTTAAAATAAAAACAAATGGAGAAAGCGAAGGCAAGGAAAGAGCAGGTTGTGTTTCCGGTTGTTTTCTTTGTTATGGTGTCATTCTACTCTTCACAGCATGGAAGTTTCAAAAGTTCCACTAAAAAGAAACTTTATTTTTAAAGGCAGCAGGTGCCAAGAGTAAAGAACAAGAGATGAAACACCAAATACGAGGCACAGAAGGTCTGGGAAAAGCTAGGTCAGCACTCACGATGCTTCCCAAACACAATACCATCTTCAAGACAGGTTGCTTCCAAATTAGTGACACCATGATTTGCATAGCAGAGCCCAGCAGGCAACTATGAAGACAATAAATATGTTTTCTAGTCTTAGCACAACATATAGGGAAGAAATATGAACAAATAATGAACTGTATGAATATTTGAATATCCTAACAGCAGAGCCTGTGTTTAAGGTCATCAATAATCCAGAATATTTATCCATTCATTAAATTAACATATTTCATTACGCTCTGATAATTCCCAATTGCTTGTCAACACTTTTCTACTAGGAGTTAAGAGTTTTCAGAATGGAAAGTAATGTGACTAAAACAGGAACAATGATAAGCTCCAACAAACACTGACTTGTTCTGCTAAGTTTGTAGGTGTGAGACAGAAAGTAAAACTGCAGGTTAATCCATGAGGAGTGTTTTATCCATGAGGACTGTTACAGAAGAAGGGCTGACTTGGGTTATCCGTGAAAGTGTTTTTGGAGTAGGTGAAGGACAGACCAGCGTGGGTCAGACTGTACAAATGTCCTGAGGCAGAAAGATGATCTAAGGAGGAGACTGAAAGCAGGCCAGCATGAAAGAGTGCAAGAAATCATGTTCTGAGCTGAGAGTCCAGCCGTGGGTAGCTGAACAACTTTGCCCTTCCCAAAAGCCATGAAAATGTCTTTAGTAGAAACAAAGGCTTGGACGGAGCCCAGGAAGGCGTGGGTGAACCGGAGGTGAGACCGTTCTGTTGTAAGGGGGGAGCCAGATCAGCATCAGGAAGTAGAAAGCAATGCTCATAGTTGAGAATATGCAGGAAGTCAGACTGAGAGTGTTTGATAATGGACTGGATGGAAGGGATGAAAGAAATCAAAATCACAAATGTGTCTTGGGGGTTCCTGAGTTAGTTACACTTAAAAAACAACAAAAAAAGTGTCTCTTCATGACATCCTCAGAATCGGCAGGGCAGGATTTGAATTGTGCTCCTATTGATAATCCTTTGTGTGCACTGTTGGGGTAGAACTGAACCTGCCTGTATCATCTGCCTGGTGCTGGTATACCATTTAACAGTCCCCAATTTGAATATAAGAAGTGTATTAATTCGCGTGATTAGCAGACATTGAACAGGCTGGGCATATGACTAGTTTGGTAGTGTTTGCCTAGCACAGGAAGGTCTTGCTTGAAGCAGTAGGTGTGGCGGTGTAGGCAGAGGCAGGAGATTGAGGAAGAGACCTTGTTTCAAAAGCCAGATAGACAAGAAACAAACAAACAAAAAAAGACAATAAATTCCCAGATTTTTTTTTTTCTCTTGGAGATGTCTGACTGACGTTTTCACCGTGGCCGGTAGATGGCAGTATTTTACTTTGTTTTAGTATTTGTTTTGCACCCACCATGCAATCCATGAAATAACAGGGACTTTTGATCTGAAAACTCCCTTAGGCAGATCTTAATTTGGTTTTTACTTGTTTGCTGCAAATAACTGTTACCAGTTTTGTAAGCAGGAAACCCTACTTTATTCTTTTTTATTTTTTGACACAGTTCAGCTCAGGCTGGCCTCCAATCCTCACTACCACATCTTTCTTAACCTATTCCTTCACTGTTTTATTTGTTTGTTTGTTTTCTGAAAAAGGTCAATGGTGATTAAAAATTCTGAAAATAAAGTTCAATGTATTTAATGGAATAGAGCACAGTTAAAGATTTGACTGGCTTCCCCCTCCCACCTCAAAATGAAGCCCTTCAACACTGAAGTCTCTAGACTGGAAACTCAACCACAGGCCATGGTCTCACTACCAGGGAACACTGCATATTGACAGCCCTTGATGAAAACTTCCCTGTAGGTAAAGTCTGATGAGTGAATTAAACCCAATGCACATGCTACTATCTTGCGCTTGTGAAAACATCACAAATACGCTCATTTTGAAGGTCTAAGCTCTTCATACGTCCATAAGGAAATATGAAGAAATGGAAAATCAACAGATGGCCTTGAGTTCTGCCGACTAAGTCCAAGCCCCTCCTGGCCTACATGGTAATCATCTCAAAAACATAAGCAAAAGGCAAGATATCAAGAGGCTTCAGCTCTGTGAGAAACGGGATTCCTTTGAACATTATCTTCAAACACCCCATTTCCATTCTAATCAAGATCATTACGATAATCAAGAGGAAAGTGTGGCTGTTCCGTTTCCTCCTGTGGTCTGCTACTCTAAAGCTTACAGAAGCTTCATTACTTAAGTATAAACAGAAACAGTCCAGCAAGCGACAAGTCCCCTAAACAAGAGGAACACTCCAGTACCTTCTTTGAATGGATGTACAAGAATGACAGAAAATGCCTCTAATTGGAACTTTCCAAACGCCTTTCTCCCCAATTAGAGTCAGTAATGACTCTAAATGGCACTGTCTTGGGTCATCTCGTCAGTTAATTACAAGGAATCCTCTAAATGGAGGAGGGAAGGCTGAGACTCAGTTTTGATCAGCACCGATAAGTACGGCTCGTCATTATTCACTTGATATTTTAGACAGTCTATCAGAGGAGAACAGGGAACAGAAATAATTGTCTTTTACAAAGAACAGAAGTTATGAGGCTAAAACTGAGCATTTACTTAACTTTGTGTTCTCGTCTGGGGTTTGTTTTTCTCAAATATTCCCTTCACGTGATCCCTACAGTCTCCCATTTGCTTGCCCGGTTTCTCTTCCATCTGGTTCTTCTAAACAAGGAGAAACAATATGGTAATTTTATTACTGTAGCTAATAACTTGGGAAAATGGGAATCCATTTGAAATATAATAGTGACATGATTTATCGTATAAGTAAAATTTGGATATGTCAAAGGTTAGAGCCCACACACGTTTGTCTTCTAGTGTCTGTAGCACTCCACGTGTTCTGTAACATCTTAAAATTCTCTCTCTATATATATATGTATATATATATATATATGCTAATCCCATCTGCCAAAGTTTAAATTAATTCTTCCATTTTATAGATAAAACATAAAAGGAGCAATTGTTTAAGTAGAAAAATTTCAGCCCCTTGCTTATCTTAACAATCTTCGCGTTTCTCATTTAAAACGTCTCCCGCTCCGAGGCGTTTATCCTGATTGTTTTATCTCCATCTTCTTTCGCTTGTTGTGCTTTGCTTGCTTGTGTTCGTGGAGTTTGCAGTCACCCCGGTGCACCATGGCTTCTGCTTGTGGTCAGGCACAGCCTCTCAACGCTATTGTCTCCAGTCACCTCACTCCTGAATGGAAGTCAGGAGCCACACTCCTAGTGCAGGCTGTTTAGAAATAGCCCTTCAGCTTCCTCTATCCCCCAAGGAGTTTGCTGCACATGCCTGGAACCCCTTCCATCTGGCTTCCGCACAAAGGGCTTATGCATCTCTAACACAAGTCTTTGTTTTAAGAGGAGGGTGCGTTCATCTCAGTGGACAACTATGGCACATTCCACGTGGCCGGAGCACCTCCTCTGACCAGTCTTGTCTTCTCTCTTCATTTGTTTGCTTCTTAATACTTAAACCCAAGGTGACAGGAACTACATCGGACTGGCAACAAAGACCAAGGAAGGTAAGGGCTGCAATGAGGACAGAGCTGAGGCAGGGCTGAGAAAGAGCACCCTTACACTGCTTGTGTGGCTCCAGTAAACGAGAGAAGGCAGCTGCATTCATGTCTGTGCTCTAGGAGAAAGAGAAAACCCTTGTGAGACGGTCTATAGGGCACCAACAAGAAAACGGCCACATTTGCATACCGCTGGACCCTTGAACTTTATTGCGATGTTATTTTCAACAACATTTATAATTAATGTACTAACGACTTAAATTTCATAACTATTTCTCTTTCAGTCTAAACCCATTTCAATGACAAGAATTCGGAACCTCCTATTTAGCTGAAAATCTCCCCTGTAAAACATATGGTGCCCTTAGCGTCGGCTCAACTCATTTTTCTCTTCCTGTGAGGTCACACCATCCTATAGCTTTTCTTTTCACCATGCCCCCAGGCTTAAGAGTGTAGAATTTTGTGGTATTTTTGTTTAATGATAGATTAGGAAAAAAAAAAATCTAAAGAATAAGCATCAAGGGGCCAAAAGGAAAAGAGCAACAATCAGGACATAGAAGCAGGCACCCCTCCCCCCCCCCATCCCACTCCCCTTGACTTGGCTTGTCATGATTTATTTAAAACTGTATTATAGAATGCTATGGCAAGGGTTGAAGAGAGTTTTCAGATGGCACAGGCTGGATTAAAACACAAGAACTGCCCGAATAGTTTCAGGTTACTTTGTGAGCATTAAAGATTAAAATATCAGAATCCTGTTCCCCAGCCCAGAAGTTGCCAATTTTGTTATTAAAGTGGGTTTTTTTTTTTTTTTAAGGTTTGTTTGGGCATATTTTTTTCAGAAGTTATTAAGATCTAAATTTCCCTTCCCTGGCCTCCAACTCAGGGCAAGTCTTTGATTTCCCCTCAATCCCCTGCCCCAAACTCATCCTGCAGCAGCCCCAGCACAGGTCTTACAGGCATGGCTCTCCGCACCCGGCTGAGGTGCTTTTTCCTGCCAGGGGTACCCCAAACAGCAGGAACCATGGCCCCCCCAAATATAATGTCTGGGGTTGCCATCAGGGCCTAGTCTTGTAGCAAACAGCGAGTAAATCGTCACAAGTGGAACCAATTCCAAACACAAACTGGCTTTTAAAAAAAGGAACCGGCAAGTCCAAATTGCTTTTTTTTTCTTTTTCTTTCTTTCTTTTTTCTTTTTTTTTCCTTAGAGGAAATCCTGAAACTGCTGTAGATTGCAGCGTTGGGAAAACAAGCTCATGTTTCCAGTTTCTGTGGTGCCACTTCCCCACTCTGAGCTGTTTAAGGGAGTTCAGGCATTCATGCTGACTCAGTTTTGTCCCCATTGCCAGAACAGAACTGTGACCCAAATGGTCTGCTGGGGTTGATCATCAACAGGGACAAGCTGATGCCCGCTTGGCTGTGTCAGGTTTTACTGATTTGGCCCAAACGTTGCGTTGGTAGGGTCTAGGGAGGTATAAATAATGCCTCTTTCCAGAAGGGGCAAACCTAAAACCTCAGTGGAAGGTGTCAAGGTCACGGACTCAGGACAACCATCCCGGAGCCTGGTATCTCCAGGGTCCCGAGCCGCCCCGGAGAAGGTGGGGGGTTCGAGGCTGCGTAGTGAAAGAGCTAGCGTGGGCAGTTCTTTTGTACTCCAGCTGGAGTAAAATGAACGCGGCGGGCTCGCGTGTTGCCATCGCTGGTGACAACATCCAGCAATGGGTGTAGGGTCCGGGGGGCGCGCGGCGGTCCCTTCTCAGCAGGCTCCGCCGAGAAGCCGGCGGAGAGGGTGAGCGCCGCGGCCGGGAGAGCTGGGAGCCCCGGGGCCCGGGCGGCGAGGGGCGCGGGACCCCGCTGCGCTCCTGCCCAGGGTGCGGGCAAACCGGGAGCCGCGGCGAGGGAAGGAAGCAGGGAAAGAGGAAGGAAGGGCGGGAGGGGCCGCGCCGGGCGGCTGCAATTTCTGCGGCCGGCCGGGTGGGAGGAGCGGGAGGAGCGGGAGGAGCGGGAGGAGGAGGATCCCGAGCCGTCCGTCAGCAGGCGCGGGAGGTGGAGAGAGCGGGAGGAGGAGGATTAAAGATGGCCACCAGCAGCTGCGGGAGACGGCCACCAGCCCTCACTTTCCGGGATGTTCCCCGCGGCCCGGCCCGGCCTTGATGGAGAGGAGCAGCCGGTGCGGAGCCGAGGCTGAGGCGGCGGTGGCGGCGGCGGGGACCCGGCGAGGGAGAAGACGCGGCGGAGCAGGGACCCGGGCCGGAGGAGGGAGCGGCGGCGGCGTCGCTGCCCCGGCC
>NW_026596155.1:2441357-2452309 GCF_907164565.1 Psammomys obesus
GGCGCTTTGTTCCTGCGGGGCGGAGGCGCTGTCCGCGCGGCCCCGCGCCCGCCGCCGGGGACAGGCCGCGGCCCAGCCGCTCCCCCACCCGCGGCCTCCGCCGGGCCTGGAGAGGGCGCCGTCGGCGTCGGGTCCCCGGCGGCCGCGGAGGGGCGTGCGGGGGGCCTTGGGGCTGGGGACCGGGGGGCTGGGGGGGGGGAGGCGACCACCGCTCCGGTCGGTCGGTCGGGCGGGGGCGTAACCTGGAGGCGCCCGGGGATGGGGGGGTCAGGCCGGTCCCCTCGGGAGGACCCTCCCGGTGACCATTCCCGGAGAGCCCCCCTCCCCCGCGCGCGCCAGGGCGCAGCGGAGCGCGGCCTCCATCCCTCGGGCGCCGTCTCCAGGGCCGCGGGCCTCTCCGGGCTCTTCCCTCTTACGCCGGAGCTGGAAACCCTTCCCCGGTGCAAGGGACCTGGGAAGCTTCTGTCCTGCGTCGGGGATGCCGCTACATCCCCGACATCCACGGTTATGGCGGGGTTTAAAAGGCAGCAGTGACCTTTCCGACCAGCGCCGTCTGGACCGTGGTCGCTCTGGAGGTGCTGCGTTCCGTTGATTTTTGACGATTTGTGCCCGAGAGAGACAGAATCTGAGGTCTTCCTTCATGGAAATAATAGGGTAAAAGCAGATCCAGGGATGTTTACCACATGCCTGGATTTTCAGTACCTTACCGATGGCTAAGTGTTTTCTGTGGGAAGATGGTGCTTATGCATATGGAAAACTATTTCTGTTCACTAATAGCTGTGGATGGGTCAATACCAGGTGCTTATTATGTTGTCTGGAAACCAGCAGAAAAAGGAAAACAAAACCTTCGCGTCGAGGAGGCAGCGTATTTCTGTCAGGCAGGCATAGATCAATTAGTTTTCAGTAGCAAGACGTATAACAAGTAGAAATAACAAAACAACTAAGACTTTGCTGATTTACAGGAATACTGTATGTAGTATTAGTGTATGGGTCTAGTAAAAATAAATCCCTCTTTAAAAAAAAAAAAACTTTCATCATGGGACCCTGCAGTGTAAGAATTAGCTTGATATACTTTTAGGTTTAAGAGAAGAAATCCGTATTGCATTAGGTTTGGGAACTCATGGTGTTTGAAATCAGTATGCGTTATACTTCAAGTAGTTCTGCCGTAAGCAACTAGAAATACAAGTTTTTAAGTACTTTCTTTTCCTTAGTTGAAACCTATTCATGTAAAAATACGCTTCTAACAAAATATCTGTACCAATGTGATAGGAGTTAGAAAACACTAGACTCTGAAGTTACTTGAAAAACATGAAAGTTAAACAGTAGTGTAATATTCCAGTATCAGATTCTGTACTTTGAAGATGAATTTGGCAAGTCTTGACTGTTTGCTCCCGACACTCTCAGTACCGCTAATGTGCTGCATTTGGTAGGTCCTGGGATTTCCAGAAGCTGTCCTCAGAAAAGAGCATGTGTCACTTCTCCCCAAGTCCAGTTTTATCTGGAATCACCAAAGATCATGAACAACTGGACATCATAGTTAAAGAATACGTACCCTGCCTGGGTGTGGTGGTTCCTGCCTGTTGTGCTAGTACTTGGGAGGCTGAGGCAAGAGAATAAATAAATAGCTGAGCCTAGTAGTTACAGGCCAGAGTGAGCAGCAACAGACTGAGTGACACCTCCAAAAAATGAAATTTAATGTACGCACTTTCCACCTGGCTGTGCCTAGCGTCTGTGATGGAGAGCACAGCAGTGCAGCCCAGAAAGTCGTCTTTCACGCACTCTTCATTCAGACTTCGGGAAAATGTGGACCCCACGGTACAGATGGGGGATTTTGGCAATTTTGAAAGTCTAGGACCCAGATGGTCTAAATTTAGAGCCAGCGACGACAGCTGATAGATGTTAAGATGAGTAATTGACGTCTTAGGGCTTCCGTTAGAAGTGAAAATGTATCTGAGAGCAGTAGTAGTGTGGCGTTTTGGAGCCATAGGCGTGCCGTAGGAAGAGCTCAGTGGTCGGACTCGCTGGGGTGACCCAGCAGTGCACCCTGCTCCACGGTCCCACCCCAACGCCCCTCCGAGGCGCCCCTCCCCGGCCTGCTCACCCTCCAGTTTCAGCGTAGTCTGTGATTATGGTTTCATGTTTTCCCTTCACCTGCGTCCTCACTGCCATGTGTGTTGTGTGCGCTCTTCTTGTCTGGCGTTCGCCCTGAGTTCCAGCCCCCTTTTGCATGTCTGATACGTTTATTACCTGTACACACAATTCACAGATTAAGGGTGTCTTTAGTTCTTTCAGGGTCCGTTTATTCAGGAACTCTGTCCATGCAGTGAAGTTTTACTTCTCTGGGCAGTTCCGCAGTCTCTGTTGTCAATGAGCAGAACCCCAGGAAGGCCCTTGATGCCTTTCTGCTGTTAGTCCCTCGACCCCTGGCAGCCGGTAATGGCTTCTGTAGAACACCATTCAGGTGGGTCGCACAGAACGTTGCCTTTCGTGTCTTCATGCATCCAGCATAATGCTTGCGTCATATAGCCGCGTATAGTCAGGGGCTGGTGAACGTTAGCAGCTTTGGTAATTACTCTAGTGTAATGGTCATCGTGGCCTGTATTAAGCTTCATAAATCAACATGGGAGAAGTCCTGAACACTCAACCAAGGCCTCTCTTTAGCTGGTTCCAACCAGCTCCAGCATACGCTGAGTTTCCCTTTTCTGTTGAGTGCCATGACGTCTTAGCATGGTCTCACACTCTGTCCATTCGTGATTGGTGTATGTTTGAAGTCTCCATTTTGGTTAGTTCTGAATAAAGCTATTTTAAACTTCAGCATGAAGTCTTCTTGACTTAATGTGCATAGGTGGTACTTGATCCTAGCGTAAGGATCAGTGTACTTTTTTTTTTTTTTTTTTTTTTTAATCAAACTCACCATTTCCCACACCTACCAGCAGTGGAAAACACCTTTATCAGCACTTGTCATTGTCAGCTAATACTTTAGCCGCTGACTGTATGTATGTAATGCTCTTTTATGTTTTTAATATTTTTGGTTTCTTAGCTGTTATTTTCAGTAGTATTTGGGACAGCAGGAAGTGTAGGACAGACATTCTAGAAAGCAAATTTTCCATCATTTGTCAGCCATGATCTCACTTTGATGGCCATAGTGTAATCATCAAGGGTGTTTCCTGGATGACACAATATTTACTAACCTTTCATGTTGTAGAATTAGCTTGTACTAAAGAGACCACTATGAAATTCTTCCTCAGGCTTGAAAACGATTCTCAGTTGCTCTGCAGATAGGGTTTCAGTTCTACTTTACACTTAAGAGATTTCACCAGGTTTTTTATTTTTTTAAATAAGCTCGTTAGACTCTTACAGTTGTAAGGCTAGCCCCAGGTGTGATCCCAGCGCTTGGGAGCTGGAGGCAGGAGGACCATGAGTTTAAGGCTAGCCCCCAGTTAGGTGACAAGTTAGAGGGCACTTCTGTGGTTCTAGTGTGGGTAAAGGGTTGGGTTGAATTATATAAATTTATCATAAAAATTTAAAAATACTTATTTAAATTTAATTATGTGTATGTGCACATAATTAAATTTGTGCAAGGGGTATGTGCAAGTACCCCTAGAGGCCAGAGACATGGGATCCCCTGGAGTTGGAGTTGCAGGCAGCTGTGAGACTCAAGCTGGGAACTGAACTCGGCTCCTTTGAAAAGAAAGCGGTAAACGCCCTTAACGGAGCCATCCCAGCTCCCTGAGCATTTAATTTTTAATAGTAATATACATTTAAAAGTTTTAGAATACTAACTCATCATTTAGGAAAGGACTGTGAACTACAGTAGTTAGAACTTCATGTATAAGTAGTCGTGTGAGAATACAGGCGAGACTAATCGTACTTACAGTTTGAGTACCTGCAAGGTAAGCCGGGCTTGTGTAACCACCTCTGTTTGGTCATTGATTCATACCTTTGTTTGTCACACTCATAACAAACATCTTGTGCATGTCGCTTGCCAAGTATTTGTCACAGCAGAGCTTCGGCTGAGGGAAAGAGCACTGACCAAGGGCCTGGCCTGAATGACGCCCTGGTTGCGTGGGAGGTAGGGAGTCCCAAGAGGCCAGACTTCAGACTGGTCAAGACTTCTTGCAAGAAGTGTTGCCTACCTGGAGACGCCCAGAGTGTAAGAGGGTGACGTGGCTTTGGGGTGTCAACAAAATGTACAGACAGCCACATCGGAGGCTGAATAACGATGCTGTTTTCAAGTAACCAGCCCTGCGCTCATTGCCCGGTCTCACCTCCTTAGGATGGCCGGTAGAAGTAAAAGTTGAGAAAAAGCCAAACAGCAAGTGTGTACTCTGTTATTGAATTGTTATTTTTGATAATTTGCTGTAGGAGGGGCTGTTTATAGACTGAGTACATTTAACTCGTAGATTTTGATCTTACCCTCAGATTTTGTTAAAAAAAAAATTAGTCTAGGAATAAAATTGTGGCATTACTTTTTAATATATGTTCTTGGTTAAGTATATTTGGTATTTACTGCTGCCATCTTCTATCATGTTTTTTGTTGTGCACTATTTAGTAACCCGTAAAGCTGTGATTTTGTGCTGATGTAAGATGATGTTTAGTTTTTCACATGGAGCAGCATATGTGAGGCCCAGTCATCGACTTCTGATTTTTGAAATAGTTATGTGAGTGATTTTTTTTTTTTTTTTTTTCCCTTTTGAGACATGGTCTCTATAGAACTCCTGGGCTCAAGGGATGTCTTCAGCACTGTCCTCCTGATAGCCAGCGTTACTCACAGGCAGCACTGCTCCCTCCGAGTGTTCCACCTCCAGTTGCCATTTAAGTAAAACATGGCAAAGCCAGCCCAAATCATACTGTTGCGTTCTATATCTGTGACTTAGTGTCCAAGCGCTAGCCACACATAGCCGCCGAGAGGATGCTCAGGCCTGCTCACCTCAGCACGTGTGAGGCCTCACTGATGCCTTCTACCTGGACATGCGTTCACTGTGCCCTCCTCTTTAGCTTTAATGCTTCCACGTCTGGACTGCTAGCAGACTGAGAGGTAGAAACCCCCACCCATTCCTCAGCTCCACATTCGCAGGGCTCTCTGCTCCAATTGTTCTTGTCTTCTCGCCAGGCCCTTCCCCTCCCCTAGAGCTGGATCTCAGCCTCCTGTTTGATTGCTCGAGTGTTACAGTGATCTTGCCGTGATCTCAGCTCCATTCTTCACCTCCACATAGATACCTCTTCGCCCCTTTCCACAGTGAATTCTGTCTCTTTGTAAATTTCGAAAACTATGAAATAAAAGCCCTTTAGTTATTTGTCTTGTATAGAACCCTTGGCTCTCCTGAGTTCCTGTCAAATTGACGTAGCAGCGGTCTGTCTGATGGAGACAGGTCCGTGTGACGACCTGGCCCCAGCATCTCCACTCCTGTCTCTGGCAGCCATTTGTTCAGTCTACAAAACAGGAGTGAGTACCTGCCATCTGCTGGGCATGCTGCAGGGGAGTAGCGTGCTCTGACTCCGCTCAGATGGTCATCCAGCAGTGCCGGTAACAAGTGCACGCCATTGTCAGTTACGTGGATAGTGACGTAACACACAGTGTTCAGGATAGCCATCAGTTCCCCGGAGACCCCAGAGTGCTCTAAGTGCCACGGAGGAACAGGCTGGCTTCAAAGGGTAAAGGCGGGACTGGGGCGCTCTGTGGTGGGGTTGCCATTTATAGAGGGAGAAAGCCTCTCTGGTGGAGAAGAAATCTGAAGCAGCTGGGGAGAGGAAAAGCTGTAGAGAAGAGAGCAGGTGCTGAGCTTTGACTCAGGAGGATGTGTGCCATGTGCAGAGAGAAGGAGAGAGGGACCAGAGGATGGGGCCGGCATCTCTGTCCTCAGGTAGTTAGGTAGTTCAAGTTCAGGAAGTTTGGCGCTCCGTGTGGACAGAAATGAGCTCCACCTGAAGGGTCAACGTATGCTGCCGACACTGGCCCCTCGTGCCCCCTTGGCACCCATGTTGTCCCATGGTAGAAGAGAGTTGTCCCTCGATTTGTCCGTCTTTCATTCTTAGGACAGTGGCTTTGGGGTGCCGAGGAGGAGGGCTCACCTTCTGATTTTCAGTTTCTGAGTTCCTGTTTCAACGGGTGGGTGAGTGTTTGTGAAATTATGGAATCGCTGAAAATGGAGCCTGCCATTGATAACTGGGTGGTAGGTCCCCCTCGACACTGCAGCGACTGATTGCTCCCACAGATGTGCCAGGTGCCAAGGATCCCATGCTCTGTGCGGTGAGCTGTGTGCATAGGCGCTCAGTAAATGCATGGTGAGCGGTCCCGTGTAGATGCACTTGCTGACTGACAGCTCCTTTCATCTGCTCCCCCGGTCCTGCAGAGCATCTCACTACTGCCTTATCCCTACACCGAGTCAACTGTGGTCAAGAAATGCCACACACTAGGGAGGAGGGCCTTTGGTTAAAGGAGCGCAGTGGCAAAGAAATGGAGAACTCACTACAGGCTAAACACAGGCTTCCTTACAGAGGGCTTCGCCCATTCAGTCTCCCTTTTGCCTTTTAGTGGGAATTTTTTTGAGCTTAACTTTTTTATGGCCTCATTAGCCTTTATTTGCAAAATATCAATAGGTCTTGAATATAAATTCTGTGTAAAGACTTGAAGCACTAGTCTTGCCGAATTTTAAAAATCTAGCACCAGAAATGCAGCCAATGGTATTTCTTACTGTTTCCTTTGGCTGAACAAGGAATTATTTACTCAACCCTGTTTGGTTTAGAACTTTGGGGAATGAATTGTTTGTTTATTTTTGAGTGTACAGTGTCTCAGATTCCAGCAGAGCCCTTTCAACCCTGGAGCATTTTAGTGTCATCCGGGACTTTGAACTGTTTGCTACCTGCAATTCTAAGCATCCTGGTCCTTAATCCTCAGACTTCCAAACCCAGATGTCCCTGCTTTTTTTTTTTAAACTTCTGGGTGAAGGGCACTGAGAGATTTAAGTAGTGACCCTGCAGAAGCTGCGTCTGGAGGCATACACTTAAGTCTGTCAGAAATACGAATCTCTGTGCCCATTACTGTTTAACCAAAGGCACCACATCCAGTAGGTTGAATACAATAGCTCATAAATATTGGATTATTGATCTTGCATAATGCGTGATATTTTGACCTTCTAAGCTGTAGATTTCCTGTACCATTTTTTGGGGTTCAGTGCTTCTGTGTGAATGGGGTCTACTAGAGTGGTCTCATGGTCACTTGGAGTTTTTCTAGGAAAGATGTGATTTTGTTGTTGTTCAGTGTAACCCCCTGGAGTTTGTTGTTAACCTTGCTGCCGTTTGTGTATTAGTGTGTTTCAGAGTGCTGTGTCGGTTTTGCACAGTGTTAAGGCCTCTAGTCATTTCTGTGACATTGTTCTGTGACAAAAGAGCATTGTGATGATGAGAAGCCGCCCTGCTCCAGCAAGCTCGGGGCTTGAATTGATTTCCAGTGCCGGGAGAGCTGGCATAGATGGGACCACAGTTAGGCATTTGGTCAGAGTGCAAGCTGGGGTTAGTCGCCTAGTTCTGTGGGAAGCCAAGGCAGATTTAAGGAGTGGTTCCTATCATTTCCTACTAAATGACTGAGCATCTTACAAAGGCATTGCAGCTCTCTGGTCCCTTTACAGTGGTTCTCAACTTTCCTGATGTTTCAGCCCTGTAATACGGCTCCTCATATTGTGGTGATCCCCGAAGATACAATTGTGGCCGTTATGAACCACAGTGCAAATATCTGTTTTCTGATGGTCTTATGCTACCCCTGTAAAAGGGCCATTGGACCCCCAAGGGGTCAGGACCCACTGGTTGAGAACCATTGCTTTAAAGCATTTGTTGCTACTACTGTAAAGGTTCCACGCCCGACAGTAAGGTTCCTTGCCCTGCTCTGTCCACAGGGAGCTGTGTTCTTGTGTCCAGGTCACCCAGCCTGTCCAACCTCTCTGCTAGTCCTCTTCGTTCGAGGGCCTTGACTTAATGCTGACAATTGGACTCTTCCACATATTCATGACCTTAGTTTAGTTTTCCATTTCTTAAGCCTTTGGTACTTACATGCGCGTGGAGGTCATGTGACACGGTAGTTTCTGACAGGCACATTACTTGGTATGCTGTCAACCCTTAATAAATCTGTACATGTCTGGTACCAGTGCAGCTTAGCTTCCTCTTCCTGTATCAGGTTTCCTCTTGGCCTGCTTCCCTCTGTTCTAAAGCCAGTGTGGCCTTTGAGGAGGCCTACCATCTAAACAGAAAAGAAGAATCTTTTCTTTCAAGACATGGCCTTGATTTGCCCCATTAGAAAGTTAGGCCCAACTTTCCTATGTCACCTGCTGTTTTTAAGCTGCTCTAAAGTATCCATGTATAGAGATCACACATGGGTTGTGATTTGGGAAGTATTATATTATATAGCAAAGGACTCGGCTCTTTTACAAGAATTCCAACAACTGTATTTTCTCACACTATGAGAATCACTTAGTATATTTTAAGCACAAATTTGAACACCTTACCTGCTTAAATGTCATTGAATATTTATTAAAATGTGTTTATTGCCTTACTGATTGTTTTGAAGTATTTATAAATTCACAGGAGGTCGCTGGTGGGGGCAGGGTGGGGTGGTTGCAGTGTGTGTGTGTGAGGGAATAGTCTCTGGTCCCGTCACCCAGCTAATGGCTTTGTGCAGTTGCAGGGAGGGACTTATGTTTTATTACTAACAGCCTCTGATGTCTTCACTTGGAGAAATGATGGCAAGTGCAGGAATATTGATGTTTTCTCCCTGTGTCTTCTTTCTGTAGGCAGCCCACCGAAGGGGTTTCTTTCCTACATTTCCTACTGACAGTTAGCGGGGCAAGAAGCTGGTTATTTTCAGCTTAGTAAGCCTGTCACGGCCATGGATAATAGTCGTGTAAAATTTTTAATTACATGGCATTTTTCATAATTCTTCTTTGTTAAGACTTCCTCTTTTAGTAAGTACTCAGTTGCCTTGTTGGGTACTTTCATTCCCGACATGCAGAAGAATTCAGAGGAAGAAATATTCAGTCGTCAGCCGGGGATAGTGTTACGCGCGTGCTCGGAAGGGAGGTGCTTTTCGGGGGAAGGAAGGGTATTGGTAGTGGACTTAGATGAGTGGATAAACAACCTATCACCTACAGTGCAGGTTAGCACAGTGTTTGTTCTCTAAACACAGCACAGGCAAGAAGTCGGCTTTCGTGATGTATCTGAGTAAAATGGGCATCATCATATCATGAAAGTATGTAAGCCTCATGAAGCTAAATGTTAGGGGCTTGGGATTTAGCTCACTTGGTGGAATCTCTAGGTAGCATGCACAGAGCCCAGCCTGGGGAAGGTGGAGACCGGAAGTTTAGAAGTTCAAGGTCATCCTCTGCTCCACTAGCTAGTTCAAGGCCAGGCTGTCTCAAAATAATGAAATAAAATCAAATACAAACAGTTTTCTGGTGCTCTGAGGAAATCTGCAGCTTCACTGCTGGGGGCATGTCTGACGTGTTTCCTCTTTCTGCTTCCCTTAGAAATCTCTAGGTAAATTTATGATCAGATTTCTTTGGCTAATGTCTCAGCATCGCTGACTCTAAGTTCTAACAATAAGCAATCATAATTGCTTACAGAGACAGGATTAGGTGGTTTAGATGCCAGATGCTGTGTTTGTCTATGAGACAGGTTCTCCCTCTTTAGCACAAACTGGCCTTGGACCAAGAATCTTCATGCCCCTGCCTCTGAATTCTGGGATAGCAGGTTTCGGTGTTATGCCTGGCTTAGATGGTAAATATCATATATAAGTTGTCAAGTGTAAAATAAAAATAAACTCATTTATCTTTGGGATAATTGTGTACAAACTGCCTAGGAACTTTGTGCCACTTGATTTAGTTGTGTAACAAGTAATGACCAAATTAAAAGCAAAAGGGATCTTGGCCTTGCTGCCCGAGACTCAAATGATACACTGCAATCCTTAACATTAAATTCTGTGATTCTTTCTTAAATGTTCATCAATAGTGCTGTCTAGACGCGGTTATGCTGTCTATACTTTTATAGTGTAGATAAGAGAATGCGTAATTGCCTGGTGTGTACAGAAGTTCTGTGGACACTGACTGAGTTGAGGAATCACTTTCAGTGATGTGATTAGGAGAACCTTAAAGTGATACTTGGTATGAATGACAAGGGAGGAATGAAAGAATTTCCTTGGTAAAAGCTGCATAAAAACAAGCCAGGCATGGTGATGCATGCTTTTAATCCCAACACTCAGGGAAGCAGAGGTAGGTGGATCTCTGTGAGTTAGAGGCCAGCCTGGTTTACAAAAGTGACTCTAGGATAGCCAGGGCTGCACAGAGAAAAGAAACCCTGTCTCGAAAAAACCAAAACCAAAACCAAAAACCACTGAAAACAAAGTAAAACAAACAAACAAAAAAACCTTCATACAAATGTTTATAAAATGGTATAGAGTTTGCATTTAACATACACACAGTGTGGATTACATAACATACTGGAAATAAAATACTCAGTGTCATAGAAACACTAAGTAAATGTTCTCGTACTGTACTGTTTAGGAGAGAATTACAAGGAAAAGTTTTATATGTATTTTGTGGTGCCAGGCCTTGAGTTAAAGGTCTTACTCATCTCCACAGACTCTACCATTAAACTGCATACTGAGCCCCGGCCCCGCCCAGCCAAGGTAGAATCCATGGATGTAAAAACTGCAGATACATGTTCTCAGATTATGCCTTGTCAGGTAACATAGTCTACTGGATGAATGGCAGGTATGCTTTGAGTATTTCATTTAATTAGTCAGCCACAGAATAAATGAGATGACGTATCTTTGGTCAAAATGAAAAAAAGATGAAAATTGATATATTGCTGGGTTTTTTTTAATTTCAAAGTTTTGGTGTTTAGAGTTTTCCTTCCTTCCTTCCTTCCTTCCTTCCTTCCTTCCTTCCTTCCTTCCTTCCTTCCTT
>NW_026596155.1:2452319-2498603 GCF_907164565.1 Psammomys obesus
CTTCCTTCCTTCCTTCCTTCCTTCCTTCCTTCCTTCCTTCCTTCCTTTCTTTTTTTTTTTTTTTTTTAAGTAGAATAGTACTGAAAGAATTTGGGACCGAAGATATGGAATGCAGGATTATTGAGTTAGCTGTCAGTGGTTAGCTTAAATGTCTCAGGGTAAAAAGAAAGGACAGCATGGGTGAGTTGCAGGTGTCCAGAGGCAGGAGAGGGCAGGTACATTCTTTTTGTGTAATGGGGTAGTCCGCCTTAAGGTCACCAGAGCAGATACCACAGGGTCTAGCTTGAACTATATCCTCCAAACCAACAAAGAATAGAAATGTTTGGAATTAGTGGTTAGTTGTGCAACAAATGTCAATGGGGAGCATGTCATGATGTCCACTGCGTTCCCCACCTCCTTCTCCACAGAGACCTAGATTAGCATCTGACTCACCAGGGTAAATGAGCTCAGCGACGCCCAGCCCGCCTCAGGTTACGTAAGCACACATGGGTTGGCACAGGTGTCTGTGGTCTCTCAGAAGGAGATGGGGAGGCTGGGGACGGCATGGCCGCTGCTGGAACTGCTTCAAGGCCATGCCAGGCACGGGCACTCACCTGTGTGCTGGGGGCGGGCGAGGGAGAAGCCACCCATAGAGACAGCGAGTTGCCATGTTCAGTAGCTTGGAGCCAAGAACTGGGACTTTATTCTTTGAAAAGAAAGATGCTGACTTTCTTTATGTGGGTTTTTATATGCTTTGAGGCTTTCTCATGTTGGCTGATTCTCTCTTCCCTCTCCTGGAGATCAACCCCAAGGCTTGACACAGGAGGAATGTCCCATAACAAATATTTCCATTAATTTTTTTTTCTCATGATTGTTCACTGGTTTTGGAAGATGTTTGGAAAGGAGCTCTGTACTCCAGCCTCTCTTCGTAGTAGTCTTGTTGATGGCCTGCTTAGGCAGTGTTTACCCCAGAGTATATAGTTGCTGCTTTGCATATTCTGAGTCACCTGACTGAGGATGAAGCTCTCCTTTGAGAGGCACAATTGTAGTGGGAGAGTTGTTTGCAAGGTGCGTTTAATTGTTACTTTGGGTGTTCACAGTGCCCCGTGTGGCAAAGCTCGGAAATCCTCTTATCTTCTGTTAGGTAAAAGGGAGGCCCTGTTTATGTACCCCCTTCTTTTTTTAAACATTTCCATCTCATGCTGGTTAGTTTTTACCAATCTGACACAAATTGTAGTCTCCTGGAAGGAGTCACCGGCAGCTGAGGAACTGCCATGCCAGGTTGGCCTGTGGGCAAGTCTGTGGCACATGTTTTTGGTAAATGATTGATATGAAGGGCCCAGTCCACTGAGGGTGTTGCAGCCTGAGCAGGTAGGTGGTCCTGGGCAGTGCGAGAAACTGGGCTGAGCAGGCCAGTAAGCAGCGCTCCTCTACAGGATGGTCTGTGCTTCGGTTCCTCCCCCAGGGCCCGCCTTCCCATCCCTCAGTGAGGCCCTAACCAAGTGAAAAAGTGCTAATAAGATGGACTTTTACCAGGTAAATTTTATGCACAGTGTTAGGCTTTGGAAAACCCAGCGGGGCTTGATCCCGGAACCCTGACCTGGGTAATGCTGGAATGGAAAAACAGCAGTAAGAAGGGAAAGCCGTGCGCATAGAGAAGCTGGGATTGGGTGCGCTGTGCTCGCCCTGACAATCCAGAAAGTCACAGGGGAAGGGATTCATGGGTCTCTGTGGGAGGTCTCTGTTGGGGAGCAGTCTCAGGCTGTAAACTTCTGGGAAGAGGAAGATGAAGTTGAAGCTTTCTGCACATACTGACATTTGTCAGCATTTGCACATGGGCCAGGGGAAGGCTCAGCGTTTTCCCTGAACCTGACCCAGGGAGGCACTGGGGTCCTGGACATGGCTACGCTCTATCAAGCACTGCACACTTACTCAGGACCTCCCCTGCTTCCCACGGGAAAACAGTATAGAAATATACGGCTAACTGGAAAGTCATTGCTTAATGAGAGGGTAGGTGTGACGGGAGCGAGTCTGTGCGCATGCTCGAGGTGCGTTTGCCGGTGGGCTTGTGGATCAAGAGGGAACCGCTTCTGGCTGGATCCTGTCTTGAACTCACTCCGAGTGGCTAACTTCCCTGATGATCGCGGGGCAGGGTGAGTGGTACACCTTCACTACCACTGGGACCCTGTTCGCCCTGCGCACGTGTTTATTACGCGCTGAGAATATGGTGATCGGACGCAGTTCCTCCTCTCACAAGCTCCTGTCTGGTGTTTGAGATCACAAAGAGTGAGCCGCACAGCAGCCTCTGCTCACAAGTGTCCTTGGCTTCCTGCCTGGATGGTGTTTGGAATTCCAGATTCAGCCTGTTACACTTGTCCGGCAGCTCTGGCCTCACGGGCCCTCTGGCAAATACACGTGCTTTTCTCCTCCCTAAACCTTGGCTGCTCGGTGTTTATTGCATGTACCGTAGAGGACCTCGTTTTCAGTTTGTTCTTTAGATGGGTGTCATGCCTGTAAAGAAAGCCAGTGGCAGAACTTACTTCAGCAGTCCACTCTGTAACAAACAGAATTTCAGTGAAGTGCTAGGAATGCCCTCTGAAGTCTGCTGGACTTAGAGGTCCAATGAGTTTTATTTATTTTTTGTTTTTGAGACAAGAGTCTCACTGTGTCGCTTTGACTGGCCTGGATGGAGTTCTCGGTGTAGACCTCGAACTCACAGATGCCCACCTGCCTCTGCCTCCAGACTGCTGGGATGGAAGGCATGGACCACCACATTGGAATTAAAAAAGAATTCCGCTTTGGTTGAGAGAGACATTGATTTATGTGGCCAGATATCTACATTATCTTATTCTGTTTTACCCTGTCTGCTTTGTGTCAAGATTTCTGCTAAAACTTGGGCATCAGATGACCATCTCAATCTTCTGTAGTAGAACTGTCTTACAAAATGTAGTGCAGTCATTCATACCCTCTCTCTCGCTCTCTGTCTCTCCCTCTCTCTCTCTCACACACACATACACCACTGCTTCTCTCTGTACTTGCAAGCTGTAGTCTAGTGATTGAAAAATAAAGCAGGGCATGAGAACATGCAGCAGTTCCCCCTGCCTTGTCTTATTGTTTTATCACACACTATTGCTGTTTTACACCATCTAGAATTGTTTTCTTTTCCTTTCTGTTTATCTGGTTGTAAATTTTGCACGTTTACCTACTTGTCAGCTCTTATTACGGCCTTGTTGTCTTTGTTATTGGCCAGAACGGTAGTTTCCGAGCTGGTGGGATGCTGGTGTTTCACTGGACGGGTTTGACTGAGACTTGGCACAGCTGGTCTGGCAGCGTTCGGCTGCTAGGGGGGCAGCCCTGAGTGAGAGCGGTGAACTCAGCCTCTTGTTCTTGGAAATGCAGGTGAAGACACACATGGGACCTATGTGAGTGATGTATGTGAGTCCTTGCTGTGTGAACAGAAGCACAGCTGAGTCTCTGTGTGGATGGCCACCAGCTGGGCACTGTCCACGGGTCCTGGGCTCTGGGTAATGGCTTGCTTACCCCTCTTTGGGATTGGGACAGGTAATTGAAAGTCAGTCCTGGCCTTAGGAAGGGTCAGGACAGGGACCAGAGTAGGTTCTCAGAAATATAAACACCAGAAGTTTGCTCAGAACAACTGAGGTATGAACAGGGTTAGGGTAGGGAAAGAGCAGCAGGCAACAGCAGTACAGTGAGAGGGCCAGATACCCTCGTCATCCTCCACAGGGAGCACGGAGGAGGAGCAGTTCCGGTTTGACATTCTTCCCTGTAAAGTGCCTTTTCAGGGTAAAATCAGTTCCGGGGTTAATCAGTGACCATCCTCCTGCCCTGCTGGCACTCTTCGGCATCACGAGACTTCCGAGAGTGCTGACACTTCCCAGTACGGTCTTCAGCAGGGAACTGGCGCTTGCAGACAGAAGCAAGCTCTGCTCTGGATTGCTTCCTTGTAGAATAGGAGGATGTGGGAGGTCCTGATGGCCCAGCTCTGGAGGCGACCCTGCAGTGTGGAGTGACAGGAAGCAGGGGGAAGGCATGCTGGTTAGGACACCGCATGGTAAGTGTGAGCTTCCACGCCTCCTTTTACTTCCCTGCACGAGCCGCACCGGGGCTTTTGGTTGCACTCGGAGGGGACGAAACCACACAGGGAATCGGTGGCAGACACGTGGAGCTTACGCAGGAGGAGCAAAAGCTGCTGTCTCTCTGGTGGGTGGCATTAGCGGGAGTTATTTGTTGTTGACACCTAGTCTCACTCTGTGGCCCGGGATGGATTTGGAGTTACTGCTCTCCTGCCTCAGTCTGTGCTTCCACACTGGGCAGGCAGCAGTGTTGAGATATAACTTTTAGAATCCCCTGCCTTTAGGGTTGCTTTGATGAAAAGAATGAGTTGGATTGCCCCTGTTCAGATCAGGTATTGGCCCCTACCAGAGTCAGGATTGTGAGATGTGGTATGTGGCCAATAGCCTTGAGATTTGTTCTTTGTGCGCTTTGTTCTTTCCATTCCCAAAGAAGCAGAAATAAAAAGCTACACACCCTTCCTAGAATTGGTTAACACATCCCTTTGATAACCCTGTGTTTTTTTGTTTTGTTTTGTTACTGCTTACACTTGAAAACAGGTCAGTGCATCTTTCTTGCTGGTTTGAGTCATGGTCATTTGAGACAAGCTTTTGCTGTCTAGCCCAGGCAGGCCTGGGCCTCCTGGCAGTGCTCCCTCTGTAGCTGTGTGCTCCTGAGTACCCTGTGCCAAGCAGTCAGGGTGGATGTAGCTTTTCTTGTAGAAGAAGGCCCAAATGCAAGCTGAGGTACCATAGCCAGGAGCAGAGCCAGAATATGTGGGCAGTAAACGGTCCAGTTTCCTTTGGATGGTTTCTTGGTATTTTACAGCTTAAAATTTGCCAGCTTGTACCTGTATGATGGAGGGAAAGGCAGATGTATTTAGAGAGAAAGATGGGAGGTCCTTGCTATCTTCTAGTGATCAGTAAAGAAGTAAATGGTGGCTGAAGCCCTGAAGTGTCTTGTCTTCACAAATCTCAAACCAGTTGGCTCCAGATTCAATAACTTGCTTTCTGCTACTGTTTTGGCTTGTGAGGGCCATGTCCATAGCAGGCCAGGTCAGTTCTTCAGTCTCCGGAGGGTTCTTCCTGGTCTCCCGAGACTCAGTGCAGTGGCAGCTTAATAGGCTGGGGGCGGGGGAGGCAGGCCACCCAGATCATGCACACATTTCCCTTCTGTGTCTTTATGTGTTAGTGTTTTGTTCCTTTTAGAACTGGAGATGGTTTCCTTGTGGAAGCACCTACAGTCCGGGCGTATGGCATCAGGCTAGGTCCCCAGCACCCAGCGTAAAAAGGCCAGGCGCAGCAACATGGGCAGTAATGCCAGCATTGTGTAGCCAAGGGCAGGAGGAGCCCTGGGGCAGGCTGGCCAACTGGTCTACCCTCATCGGCAAGCTTCACACATTCAGCGGGAGACTTCTAAGTAAATAAGTAAACAGGTAGAGAAACAAGGGGCAAGGCACTCATTGCTGACCCCTGGTCTCTGCAGGTTCCATGTGCAGATGACAGTTGCTACATACTTACACACCAAATACACGCCTGCTTTCTTTTAAATTGAGTTGGTATTTTGTTATATGTGCCGAAGAGCAATTTGTCACATGTTTTACAAATGCTTCTTAGTTATGTAAGTGCTTTTTAAAGACTAGGAAGTTACTCTTGGTGAAGTCAGAGGCAGGATGACAGGAGTGGGAGCTTGCCACACTGCGGCTGCAGCTGGGCACAGACAGATGAACCCCAGAGCCGACTTTCTCCTTTCTCCCTTTTTGTTTAGTCTGGGACCCAGCCCCTGGCATGGTGCCACCCACATTCAGTGCGAGTCTTGCCAAGTCAGTTCAGCTTCTCTGGAAACACCCTCATGGGCACACCTAGAGGTGTGTTTCATGGTGATTCTTAGCCCAGCCAAGATAGCAGTGAAGCTCAGCGCTCTCAGCCCTACCACTTGTCAGCTTGACACTCCATAGTGTATCCTTACACCCCGGCCACCGAAATTTTGCTTTAACCTCATGATGTAAAATTCTCTTAGTTCGCCCTCAGCGTCCTCACAGTCTTTGCCAATCCCAGTACTGTTCAGAAGTCTCTTCTGAGACTCAAGCCGATCTCTGCAATTGTGAGTCCCTTTTAAAAATGAACAAACAGGTGATGTGCTTCTTATGTACCATGGCCCAGAGTAAACATTGCCGTTTCAAAACAGCTATAAGAGAAGGGTAGCAAGGAGACGTTGGGCCAAAGCTAAACCTAAACACACCAGGGCGGACACCGAACTACACTGCTCCATGGTCCAGCATCTGGGGCTGGCGATGCCATCTTCTGGGTTCCAGCGGCGTGGCCAGCCCTGCCCTCCAGCTTTGCTGCTTGCTGTAAGAAGCAGCTCTCTCCACTTGATGTCTGCAGCTTTGCTCCCCATGGCAGGGGAGTCTCAGAGTTACACCAGATTAACCATCACATATGTGATCCACTGGGGAATTTGTTTGGCTGTTTTTTTTGGAGACAAGGTCTTATTCTGCAGTCCAGGCTACATGGTTTTGTTGTGGGCTGGGTCTCTGCTGTCATTGTTCAAGACTGGTGACCTTGTTTTTCTTTTATGGTTTATACCTTTAAATGTATGTTATGAGCTATGGTTTGCTGATGTTTTTTTTTTTTTTTTTTTTTAAAGCTCTTGATCTGTGAGTGCACAGGGCATTAAGTTTCTAGTCATTTCTTCTTTTGCTGTTTGGCTTTAGTGTCATGGCTTGCTGCTGGATAATACGATTTATAAACATCTTCAGACTAGAGTAGGATAGTGTAAACAAACAAACGTTTAGAGACTATGCTGTCTTGTTGTAGTTGTTTTGCTTTTTGTTTTTTTGAGACAGGGTTTCTCTGTGTAACCTTGGCTGTCCTGGACTGGCTTTGTAGACCAGGCTGCCCTCTAACTCACAGAAGTCCCCCTGCCTCTGCCTCCCTGAGTGCTGGGATTACAGGCATGCATTACTGCACCCAGCCACACTATCATTTATATAAGTAAAAAGGGAAATGAGCATATATATACCTGCTTGAATTTATCAAAAGAAGTAAAAGGGAAGTATGGGGTTATAGGTTTATGGAAGGGAGTGACACTTCAAAGTTATGCCTTTTTATATAGTTTAGGCCTTTTCATTCTCACATTTAAGATGAGAATGGGAGTTGGAAAACCCAATTTGCTGAAACAAGTTAACTAGGTTATATTTTAAGTTAGTGCTGTGTCCACACTAACTTAAAGAATGAATCTAAATTACTTGTCAACACTGTATTTGCGTTCTTATCCTCAGCATGAGTGGAAGTCGAGGGATATAAAAATTCTGAGCTCTTTCTATTATGTTTACTTTTTGCACTTATGTAGAAAAAATAGAGACTTTTTAGGTACATTGAGGATTGAGTTTTGAAGTTGAGGAATAACGGTTTCCTCGAGAAAGGAGAGATGTACAAATATGCGATAGAGAAGGCAAAAATAAGTCTTCTGCAGGGCAGATTACAGTTGCAGGCATCGGCGTAATCCATTTTTTAAAACCAGTATGTATCCGTGTATCTAACACATACTACAAGTCCCCACACATGCACACGCATCAATAAAAATGACAATAAACATTAAATTAACAAGAATTGATAATAAACTTGTTAGTAAGCAAACACATGGGGGTAAGTTCTTTCTTACAGTACATTTCCAGTTCAGGAGCTGGAAGCCGTCACTTGTAGCCATAGCATGGCTCCTGATGATTGGTCGCATCAAGGATCAAAACAAAACCAGGGGACCCTGACCCTGACCAGGAACAGACATTCCCAAAGTTATTTCCCCTGTCTTAGTCAGGGATCTATAGCAGTGAAGAGACACCATGACCAAGGCAACTCTTATAAGGAAACATTTACTTGGAGCTGGCGTACAGTTCAGAAGTTTAGTCCATTATCATCATGGTGGGGATGCAGGCAGACATGGTGCTGGAGAAGGAGCTGAGAGTTCTACATCTGGATCTGCAGCAGGAGACTGCGTGCCCACACTGGGCAATTCGTGAGCACCGAAGACAGCAAAGCCCACCCCCACACTTTCTCTAACAAGGCTACCCCTACTCCTAACAGCGCAACTTCCTATGGGCCAAGGATCCAAATACATGAGTCTATGGGGCCATACCTATTCAACCCACCACACGCAGACTGTTTAGTTGCACGTATTGAGAAAGAAATTAGGCATTGGTAAGATCCAGCAACAATATGGAACAGATGGTCATCATGTGACTGCAGTTAGGACACCAAAAAAGACACATTCTCATCTATGCCCTAAGTGGCATGACTCCAAATTAGGAGGAACCATCAGGCAAACCCTAAATCAGGAACCTTATACTTAAAAAAAAAAAAAAAAAGCAGCATGGGGGAAGGGCTTTTATGAGTAAGTTAGTACTGTAAATTATTAAGGCTGTTGCAGGAGCCTTATTCACATTAAAGGCTGCAAGATACAGATGAACTAGCAATACAACGCCTGATCTTACACCAGATGTCAAGCTGAGAGAAGATGGAGAGGATGTTATTGGCTCCGTTGAGAAATCTGACCACACCGAGAGGACTGGATAAAGGTGTTGTAGGGACTTAGATTAACTGGAGTTGATGGCTGTGCTTCGTCTGTAGAGGGACGCACAAGTGCGCAGTCTAGTGGAGAAGCAAAGGGCTGTGATGCATGAGGCACCGATGATTCATGTGGGGAGGGTGGGCGTGGCTAAGAACAGAGGAGCACAGACTAAAACAAAATGCGTGCCTAATAATAAAAACTAGCAGTAATACCCAGATGAAGCTGGATATTATTTTGTGTGTCTGTTCTTAAACAGTTCTTGTAACTTTTCTGGAAGTTTGAAATTATTTCCAAGCAAAATATTTAAAACATTAAAAAAAAAAAAATAAAAAATCTGCCCTTTGTTTTAGAGAGTTCTCACTTACAAAGACCCCGTTTCTTTGTCTGCAGTCAGGGTGTGGAATGAACATTTTTATAATATTTCTCCCTGTTTTGGTGGTGTGACTCGGCAAGCCACCCATTGTCAGATGTGGCAGCAGTTAGTGGAAAACAAGCCATTCTGTGAGCCATTCTAGAGCCTTAGTCTGGGGCAGTGTTTTACAATTGTGGCTAAGGTCACGCCTTCTGTGTCAACTGCTGTCCTCACGATTGTAATTTAAAGACACTTTAGAATGATTAATTGACATTTAAGAAGTCTCATCTTGTTTTCTGAGTTTAGAACTCTTTGTTGCCCTAATAGTTACACATTTGCTCATTAACTGCCTGTCATGGCTGTCTTCTCTCCTTTTCTAGGCATTGAAGACATAGTACCCAACAAAACAAACTTCTGCTTTCATGGGTTTTACTTTTTATGTGGTGGGGGAGGAGGGTTGGGAAAACCAAGTGTAGAAGTTAGCTGTTAATGTTTGAGAAAAGCCGGAGAAGGGAGTTAAGGAATAGCAGGCAAGACTGGGAAAGATTGCCCAGGATGCATTTGAGTGGTAAGTGCTGCGTAGACATAATCTCATACAGATGCCTGTAGACAGAAGAACAAGTGTCAAGGCCCTGAGGCAGGATGGGCCTAGTCTGCCAGAAGCATAAGGAAGAAGGAGAAAGTGATGTCAGAAGCACAGTGTCATATTGGGTCTCTTATGACAATGCTGGTTCTTACTGAGAAGCAATGAGCAGTCGCTGTGACACAGGATGTTTTGTCCATTGTAAGATGGAGGCTAGGTGGCCTCCTCGTCCTTAGCACAGTCATGAAAAAGGCCTGTAGGGATCGGTAGAAACTCAGGAGAGAGGTGACACAGACCTTGAGCAGTGTGGGGGAATAGTAGTTAGAGTCTGAATGTACTTTGGGAACAGTCAGTAGCGTTTGCTGAGGGAGAGTTGGAGGGCGGGGGTAAGAGTTCCGGGGTTGGGAACTGGGGCCATCAGTCAAGGAGATGGGAAGGGAGTTGCCAAGGAATGGGATCAAAGCAGGAGTGTGCACACCAGGGAGGGGGAAGCGGGCCAGAGCGCAGTGAGCCATGCCGGGTGCTGCCTGCAGCCCAGGAGAGGTGAGGCCTGACAGCGCTCAGAATTCACTCTGTAGGTGATGAGCTCATCCGTCTGCGTTCCTTGGCGCGGTGACGGGGAGAAAGGTGGAGTGCGCTCACCTTGAATGGGAGGGTCCTAGCAGGCAGAAGGACGTTTGTGTTGTGTGGCCATCGCCTGCACGCATGTGTAGAGGAAAGGCTTGTTTGTCGTCTAGTAATTGGAGCCCTGCCAGCAGTTTATTGGGAGGAGAAAGTTGGTGACTCAGGAGACAGGCTCGAGATTTGACAGCAGTGCTCTTGCTTAGCAGCAGGCTGACATCTGCAGTGACGGGGTTAGACTAACCCTTCGGGAGGTGGGAACCATCCATGCTCCCGCAGCTCTCTCCTCGTATTGCATGGGATCTGGTCGGCGAGTCGAGGGCCGCGGATTCCATGTGGCTCGTGTTTGTTTCCTTGGCGCTTTTCATTACATGATCTGGCAGGTGTCCCAGAAGAGCCATGGGAGCTTATAAAATGGCTTATTAAAAGTTTCTTTCAGAAAATGAGCATTTTCTTATTATTTAATGGTCCACTTTTGTTTAAACTCAGAGACCCCCTGGAAATTGCTAAAGACTGAAAGATAGTATTATTTTCATTAATCTATAAAGAATTTAATTGATTCTAAGCCTCTTAGACTTTGCCCAATAGAACCTCTGTGTTAAGTAATACAGTGAGATAGAGGCATAGTTAACAGTTTAGCTAAATCTGGAGTCCAGGTGACTGTTTCTAACTTATGTAACTTAGTTTTGAAATTCAGATTTTTATGTATGAACATTTGTGCATTTAAAAATACTCAACCCTTTGACATTGGGCCAGATTTATCCTAAATTAGAGGCAAGCAAAGCATGACATAAAAATATGTAAATTATAAGGGTCAAAGTGGAAATACTGTCTATGTCTAAATTGTGTCCTGTTTAAAACTCGGCGCCTTGAAATTGTGTTGTATGCCACAGTTGGAATGAACTGACATCATTTCCTCAGCATTTCTTTTGGTGGAACTTACATTAAAATGAAAGCTTAGAAAGCTCCATCACCTGTATAGTGTTTTATGTCTGTACTTAACAATATCTGTACATTGCATGCACTCAGAAGGACAGATTGAGAAAAACACTGGCACCCTAGCTTGCTCTTTCCAGTTGCCTGGCTTCCTGCCGCTTCTGTTTCTACTTAACTGTTACCTGCTTGGGCCTGGCCACACAGAACTGGCAAAACTAGATAATCAGCACCAAAAGCATTGGTAAAAGAAGAAAAATAACTCAGCAAGAAAATGAGCAAAAGATAGGGACAGGCCTTTCACCAAAGGGAAGCCATGAATTAACCAATAAATGTGCTTCTATTTATTTTTATTGTATAAATTTATTATTTTTAGTATATTGCATACTAGCATTGTTAATGAGCAAGAAGATGCAAATTAAGATTGCAGTTGAATATCATTTTATATCCTAAAAGTAAGGAGGGGAAAGGATGTGGCTGAATAGAAACTGGTACTGCTCGTGAGAGCATAAGTGCTGAGTGCATTGTGGGGAATAAATTTGGTATCACGAAAATTGAATGTGTGAGTCTGGGAATGCAATATTGAATGAAAATATAAAGTCCTATAAGAAAAGAGCTGTTTGGTGTCATTTTATGGCTTTATAAAAAAACGTGGAATACCATCATGTTAAAAGAGACATAAAGATATAATACACTTAAAGCAACGTAATGATAAAGGCCAAATAGATGTGCACAGTTAAAGAGAGCAGGGGTTGAAAGTTTGGAACAGTACGAATAACTATATCCTGGAGTTGGGTGACAGTTACCTAGTTGTTTTTGTTTGTTTGTATGAAGTCTCATGTAGCCCAGGCTAGCCTCCACCTTGCTTTTTAGCTTCGGCTGACCTTGAAGTCTTGTTCTGGCCTTCACCTCCCAAGGCCCTGTTCCCTATGGATGTGATTCATCTTTTCACTGCAGATCAATACTGTGGTGTGTAAACGGACCCCAGTGTCGTTTAGTTCCTTGGTTAAAAATATCATCTTTGTTTTGTTTTGTTTTTCTGTTATACACATATATACTAGGAAAGTTCTGGAACTTGTCTCCTGTTCCACATGTCGTAATTTCTCTGAAATATATGCCTAAGAATTAGGGAGACTATGTATATTCAGTTTCCATTCAGTAGGACTTAAAGGCATGAGCCTGGTGATACTCATGTTATTATTTTGCTTTGAATTTAACTAAATATTTGCAAATAATTGTTGTAGGTAACCAATAATATATTTGAGCTATGATTAAGACTGTGCTGTCATTCTGTTAGTAGAGCTCTTGCCTAGCATTGATATAGTTTTCAGGGATTTGTTTACAGAATTCCCAGCATTCTGTAACCGAGCTGTGGTGGCTAACTCCTAGAATCCTAGCACTTGGGAAGGTGGATGCCTGAGGAGCAGCTATGTCATGAGTTCAAGGCTAGTCTGTGCTACATAAGACATTGTTGATCTGGAGTCTAAAGTCAGAATGTAGGACAGGTGTCATCACTTCTTGCTTTTTCCCTACTGCCTTTAAAGTCAATACTGCTATTAAGTTGCTGGTTTAGCCTTCTTCATCAGTAAACTTGTGTGTGTGTGTGTATGTGTGTGTGTGTGTGTCTGTGTGTCTGTGTGTCTGTGTCTGTGTCTATCATCTGATACATGAGGTAACTAAGACTTGTTGCAGATGTGATACAGCATTTTAAAAAGTAACACTGTGTATCTCTGTGGGGGAGGGGCACCTGGGTTCCATAGTCTGTGTATGGCAGTCAGTGGACAGCTTGTGGGAACTGGCTTTCTTCTTTCATCATGTGGGTGCCTGGGATCAAAATCAGGTTTAAGGACAAGATTCCCCCCCCCCTTTTTAAACTAACTTTACCTTCTAATTAAGCACCAGCCCAGCCGGTTGACATAGTGGCATGTGCCTATAGTTCTCACACTTAGGAGTTCAAGGCTAGCTCGGGCTACAGGCGACCTAGTTGCAACAGATAAATAAACAAACACAAAGAGTAACAACGGTAAAAAGGAGCCAGCCCAGTGATGACATGAGATGCTCACAACTGGATTATCATTGATAGGTGTTTGAAGGATAAGTGACTGATTCTGTTTGAGCTATCAAGTTACGATTACAGAGGTTAATAAGTCTTAGGACCCAAACTAGCAGCAGGCAGGAAAACAGCCAGTGCTGACGATGAGGGCACGTCTTGTGGGCACAGAGTAAGAATGCAGTTAGACGGCTCACCGGAAGTAGCTCGGGTACTCATTCCCAAACACTTGAGACTTGAGGCAGTGAAAACCATGGGAAGTTCTTAGAGCAGACGCCCGGAGCCTCGACTCCGTGTCCACACGCTGGGGCTCTGCTGCTCAACTACAGTCTCACGAATAGGAAAAACGTTCAGATAACCTGCAGGTGCCATGGCCAGCTGTGTTCTGTGAAGGGCGGGAGGGGATTTGCTGAGGTTAAACTTGTACAAATCCATTCAGCTCTCCACCTCGTTTACCTGTAACTGAGCACACCCAGAGCAGTACTGTGTTTTGTTTTGTTTTGCTTTGTGTGGTGGTGTTTTTCTTCGCCAGCCCCAAAGGGCAGAGCTGGCATTAGGTCTGGCCCTGCCACTCACTGGTGTCTTCACTCTGCCATCACATCACTTCTTCAGGTCTCAGTCTCTTCGTTAACTAAAGCCGAGCTGGGTGATCTGTGGCAAATACATTAAGCCACCTAGTTTTCACAGATTTTTTAAAAAAACCTGTCAGTCTATTTCTTTTTTAAAAAGCTTTTTTTTTTTTTTTTTACATTTTATTTATTCATTGTGTGTGCGCGCACACACACGTGTGCCTGTTTGTGCATGCATGTCCATGTGTTTGTGTGTGCGAGTGTGCACACATGCACCATGGCAACCTTGTGGAGGTCAGAAGTGGTTGAATGTTGAAGGGTGACGACGGGTGATGGGACAGACGCACAGAAGGTGCTGGGTCAGCTGCTTCTGAACACAGCCTGAGTGTCCCTTCCTTTCCCACAGGTGTGACTCTTCTCGCCGTGTGCTCCAGGAAGCAAGTGCCCGAGATCCCCTGTCTGCAGATTCATGCCAGCCCAGCACCCGGAGGCAGGTCAGTGTTAGGACGTTGGACAGCTGTTGATAAGGGGCCGGGGATGGCATCCTTGAGGCCAAGCCATGTCTGCTGAGCTGGGATTCAGAAGGCAGGTTTCCAACCGTGCTTCATGGCCGGAAGCTTCGTAAACAGGGGAAAGCCGCTTTCTCTGCAGGGCATTGACTGTTCTCATTGAAACTGGGCATATTGAAACTCACTATCTGCAGGGACAATTCTGCCTTTAAATCACTGGTTATTTTTTATTGTGGGCAACCTGTAAATGGACAAAATCATGGTTAGAAACGTTTCTTCATCCCTTTCCTGGAAACCATCAGTGAGGCTGATGAACCAACATCGTGAAGTGAAATCCCGGCAGGTTGTTAGGGCCCTTACCGTGTGGAGCTAAGTGGGCTGGCAGCACTCCGTCCGCAGAGCGCCAGTCAGTCAGCTCACTGACCTGCTGATGGGACCTGTGGCTGTCCACCTCTGTCCAGCATCCAGAGCCCCAGACAAGATCGAAAGTCAACATGGAAGGCCAGGCTTTTTAGGGATGTGCCTTTGAGCCCTGATAAAGCCCACACAGGCAGCTGGGCCCATGTCCTGGGGCTCCAAAGCATGGTTCTCTTTAGTCAGTGGTGTGGTGCCCACCGTGAGTGCCCCCTTCTAGCGAATGATGTGGTAAGGTGCTGGGGAATCCAGACTCTGCAGCCGCCATCACTGTGGTGTTCCATTCTAACTCCTGGAGCTTGAGCGGCTTGGCTTTTCCTGGGCTTTCAGTCTTTCCGGAATGGTCTTTATTCCAAGATGGTGCTTGTCCGGCCATGTTCGTTCTCTGCTGGTCGAAGATCCCTCCACTGAAGTTCTTTTACCCAGAAAGGGCAGGAGTGTTCCCAGAGACACAGGTCCAAGGGCAGAAACCCAGCCAGATTGCACAATGGCGTCCCAGGAGCCTAAGCACAAAGGTTCCCAGCTCTCAGCGAAGGGCCTGTCCTCTGCACACACGTGTTTCCCTGTCCTGCACACACTGTGTGCACGTGTGTGTCATCTGCACACATGGTGTGTTTTTCTGCCTCTGGCCTCTCGCTGTCTTCAGCCTACCGTGTGTGATGGAGGCACGCACGCTCAGCCATCCCGCCCAGGCTGTGTGTTTCAGTCTAGACTCTCATGGCAGGTTTTCTCACCATGTAACAGCCTGAGCATACTCACCCTCTGTCAACCCCAGACAGGCTGAGGAGAGGGGCATTTCAAACTTTCCTTTGGCCTTTGGTTCAAAGCCTGTTCTCTAAAACCCACCTGCCCACTTCCTCCCGAAAGCAGGTCATAGCCTGGCAGTGCTCCTTCCAGCAGAGAGCAGACCTAGAAAGCTTAGTGGAATGGCACATGCCGACTCAGTCTCCACTCACTACCACATGAGGAAACGGAAACGTTCAGGGAGGGAGCTCAAGAAATTGCAGGTGAATTTGTGGACTCAGATACTGAATTTCGGGAAACTGAAAGCGACAAGTGTGAAATGTTTTTATAATCAGAAAAGAAAGTTGCAAGATAAAATTGCATTGCTGGTACTTCTAGAATTTTAAATTATAATTTATTTTTTGTTAACTTTAAGGAACAGTGGTTAACATTTGAGGCCCAGGAGGACCAGCTGTGTCTCACTCCGTGGAGCACCCGCCCAGCAGGGCCAAGGCCTTGGGTTTGGTCTTCCTCACTGTGGATAAACTAATGTCACTCAGCAGGCAAATAACTTCAGACTTAGGAATGTTGATAATCTTCAGCATAACTTTATCTGTTGCCATGAAACCCTGTAATTTTTTTTTTTTTCTTTTTCCTTTGACTTCTGGCTTATTGAGGAATAATGCAAGATTTGCATGCTCTTCCTTACTGCACTGAATTTTAAGTCTGGTATCCTTCACCCGTGCTTACCTAGAGAGCTGAGTATTCATTGACTCCATCAGTAGGACAGTTAAAATCAGTCCCTGTAGAGTACCCCAGCAGCTTCGGAATGAAAACCTGCCAGGTCTTCTGCCAGGTCAGAGCATGGCTCCTTTCAGCAGTCTCTCTGGGGCGGATTTTCTGAGTTCTTGTTTCTCAGTAAAATGGCTTTGTTCTTAGCGGAAGTATCTGATGCGATGGCCACGCGCTGGTGGCCTGATGTAGGGTGAGGGGGCTTTGCTTCGCTTTGCCTGACGTGGGGAGAGGAGCAAAAAAAAGGGCCTTGTCAAGGGTGTGAGCTGGTTGTTCCCCCTGTAGGCTGTTGTTTTAACCAGGGTCTCTGCCGAAAGCCCTGGGATGTATTAACATAGTTATGAGGTGTCCAGGGCTGCCTCCGAGCCTCCTGGGAGAGCTAATGTTTGAGAAAAGGGATCTGTGGGCAAGTAAAGAGAAAGGAGGAATTTAAGAGGAAGTCTCCCCCCCCCCACACACACTTTGACCTAATCTAGTCGGGCATCAGGCATGTGCCCAAGCAAGTTGCTTTGTGTTTTCTTTATATAACAGAAAGGTAGACTGCGTCCTCTTTAGGAGTGTTTGGGACACTTGTCATCTCAGCATCTGGAGGCCACGGTGAGGGAGAGAGTGCGGGGTCAGCCCGCACTGTGTAGGGAGAGCCTGTCGGAAAGAAAAGACGAGCAAGTACAGATGAGTCTAATGGAAGCTCTCGGCAGTATAAATGCAGAGAAGACGGGCCTCAGGCGTCTCTGGAGCAGCTCTCGGCTGTTCTTTGCATGCACTGAAGGAGGAACTTCAGAAACTGGTCTAGACTCATATGTCAAAAGCCCTGGTTCAGGGGACTGTGACTGTGTGGACGGATCTACGTGGGAGCAGGAGGCCTGAACAGGCTGAGTTGAGGACATACAGAGGCCCACAGTCTTTTTTTTTTTTTTTTTTTTTTTTACCCAGTATTTTTGTTTTTTAATATAAATTAGGATATCTCATTATCTTGTTCAAGAGATGCCTCTGAGAACCTCACATTTATGAATATTCACCTCTGCCCCAGTTTTGATTCGAAAGTCAAACTTTTACAGAGCAGAGTTAAGGTTTAGCTTTAGTTCCAAAGCAAATCTTACCTTCTCCAGAAACCAGTAGGTAATCCTTGTGCTTTGCTGTACACAGGTGTGTTTAGATGTCTTTGAAGGAAAACCAAGTTTTTCAGAAAGCAAGTGATCTCAACTGAAAGAATGCCAGCCACATGCCAGGCTGGGGAGAGGGCTAATCTCTGCCAGACAGTGTCCCTGACAGCAGTGCTGCCCCCACAGACTGGAAGGTGGAGAGAGGGTTCTTCAGAGCTCACCGCCACTGTGTCTCATGTACAGTAGCAAATGACAAAGGGAGTGTCTTAGGCAAGACGCTATACCCAGACCTGGCCTCTGACTCCATATGCATGCTATCACACACGTACACACACACACACACTCACACACACTCACACACTCACACACTCACACACACACTCACACACTCACACACACACACACACTCACACAGGAGGAGTTAAAATAGAAAGAGTGCATCACGCCTGGCTGTGGAGGTCTTCCTACACACTTGGGTTGTCTAGAAAGTGATTGTATTTATATGTGGGCTTATCTTCTCTCGTTTCTTGGGTCATGCTTTCCAGTGTTTTTCATTTCTTGCACCTGCTGAAGAATGGCCTGTTCAAAGGATTTAGTTTGATAATGTCACATTTATATTTGAAATCCACCCACTTCATCTGAATAATAGCTAAATGGGAATAAAAAAGCAGTGTTATTAGCGGGTAGCATTTACTGTTTCTTTGGGTTTCTTTTCTTTTTCATATATTCCTTCATTTATTCTCCCTAACAAATTGACCTTGTTACCCTAATTATTTTGGTAAGAGACGACAGGCCTGGAATTGCTGGCTCTGGGGCTCCCTCTTTAGCTGTTTGGTTATTACAAGAAAAACATCTCATTTCTTCTTTTAGACCCTAAAAGGGCATGAAGCATTTTGACTATGTGAGTGTTTGAATGTAGTATTTGAAGATGCTCATTAACATAACAACCTGTGGATGGTTAGTACATTAAACACTAGTCTCAAACATCTTATTCTAACGTTGAGAAAAAGCAAAAAAGTTCCTGGTCGGAGAGTGTTTTGCAGTAAAGTGTTTCAGTGTCTGCTCTGACCCCGGATGGGGTTAAAACTCAATTTGGGGAAAGAACCTGCTAACTTGAAATTGAATCTCAATCCTTGCTGGGCCTAACTGTCTTTTTGGTATTCCGTGTGTTAGTTTGCGTTGGCAGTCTATATCTGTTTCAGTAGGTAGATACATGTTAACCTTTTCCTGTCAACAGTATGTATATGAGACAGAATCTCATGTTGTAGTCCTTGCAGGTTTCAAACTTGTGATCCTCCTGTGTGCTGGGATGACGGGCATGTGCCTCCACACCTGACTTTGAAGACTTGTTTTACAAGCAATTATCTTAATGCCAGTACTGTGAACTCAAGTACAAGAAGTGCAGCCAGGCTGCCAAAGTTGCAGGTGTTTCTAGGTGTCCGTCTCTGTTTTTTTTCCAGCGTTGCCTGCACTCTTGTTCTTGTTTCTGTTGTTTGCTCAGCTTTCCCAGCGTGTTCAGTGGCCAGTCTAAGTGTGAAGGCCAACTGGATAATTATCTTGGTAGCATGTCTTCCCAGTAGGAGAGGGGAGCCATGGGATATTTTCAGGGTTGTTCTCCGAAGAGTCCAGCTTAGTTTCATACGAGAGCTTCCTCCCCGAGCAGGGAAAGGAAGGGTGCTCCATGTAGTTGTGGTGGGAAGAAAGTAAATATGTTTACTGTGGCAACTGAAGGAAAGTGAGAAACGTGTTCTTGAAAAAACCGTTTGAGATTTAAGTTCAAGTCTGTTTCAAGGTTGTTCATTTGAGGAAGCTCTTTTTGTTTTCTTGTATTTGTGATTTTGGGTTTTATGCTCGACTTTATTTCTGCAGCTTTTCTTCGTGAGTCTGAGTGAGAATACATCCTAAGTCTCCTAGTGGAAACGGAAATGAATGAGTGCTTCAGTCTTACCTTACTGCACTGCTAAAGACGTGGTGGGCCTCAAACAGATCAAGCCTGCTTTGTCTGAAAAATATAGCAAAACTACATGGGAACCTTTACCATCTTTTTGACTTTGTCTCCAAATTAAACATACCACTTCTTTTTTTTTTTTTTTAGGTTTATTTTATTTTATGTTATTTTATTTTCTCAGACACAGTCTTTCTCTGTAGCCTTAGCTGTCTTGGAACTCACTATGTAGGCTGGCATGGCCCTGAGCTCACAGAATTACATCTGTCTCTGCCTTATGAATGGTAGGATTAAAGTTTGTTTTTTAAAACATTTGCTCATTTGGTGTGCAGATGCATATCCAAGCGCTTACACAGCATTGTGAGTGTGTAAGTCAAGATTGGCTCTTTCCTAGTGCCATGTGAATTCTGAAGCTTGAGCTCAAGTATCAGGTTGGCACCGAGTGCCCTCACCCTCTGCGCCATCTTTCTGGCCCCCCTCCTCCTTCCTGCATGTTTTAGCTCACTCTGTGTCTCAGGAGGTTTGGACTTTTAAGAATTAGAAAACGACTCACAATATAATTAATAGATAATGTATAAGGCATTATAAATCACATTTTATAAAAACATAACTTAGTCCTCTAATTTTTTGTTTTCCTTCATGAGACACTAGTGGACATAATAAAACTGTCTGCTTTAAGGAGATATGTATGCTGTTCAGCCACAAGCCTTTGTGTCACAGACTGTTGTGTGGCTCTGTGAGTCTACACTCAGTGTTGGTGGAGCTATGTGCATTTGTACAAGGAAAAGGAAGAGCAGCCATAATCTCATTCGCTCTTCTCACTTATAACCTGGCTGGAATGTGCTCCATCTGAGAGTAAGCAGTGAGCTTTGCAGGAAGTTCACTTCTGATCTGCCATGAGCCCTAGACCAACCCAGGGATAGAGCTCAGGAGATGAGCATTTGCTTAGCAGATGTGGACTTTGTTTTCAGGGTGCTAGAACACCTCCAAACAACAAAAACGCCAAGACAAAACAAAGTCCTAGAAATCTAAAACCAAAGTGTGTCCTGGTTATGTAACTCATAGGTCACTTCTTTACCTCCCAGAGCAAGCTCGCTGGATAGCAGGAGTCCACATCCAACCCATGATCCTTCTGTCCCAGCCTCCCGAGTCCTGGTATCACAGGCATGCCCTGCAACCGGGCCCAGCTTTCAGCGTTCTTTCTTCTTATGAAGATGGTTGAAACTAATGTTCTTATAGAAATCCACATTCTTTACTTGTTTATTCCAGGAGTCTGCCTAGCAATGTGGGGAAATATCCCTGTTGTAGGAACAGAAAGCCACATGAGATTTAAAAAAAAAAAAAAAAAAATTACCAGGAAATTGGATAGCAACATAGTGGTTACTGCTTGACTGAGGTTAACATGAGAATGAGCAAGGTTTCTTTTGGGTTAATGAAGCAGAGTGTAGGGTCCAGTGAGCCAAGGTCAGCATGTTTTTTTTTTTTTTTTTTTGGGGCGGGGGGGGGGGGTGAAGGAGGCAAAAGTGGTTGTATGCATTAGACATTTTGTCAGGTTGTCCAAAGGTTTTCTGTGTGAGATCACAGGTAGAATTAACATTTCCCATTGCCTCTTGCAAATTTTCTAGGACGTTTTTGGAGTCCAGGCTAATATGGTGGCTGTACAGTGGGAGGAGGGTGAGAGCCAGATCCTGGCTGTGATCTGCTTTCTCTCAGAGCTGCCAGGGAAGCAGCTCTGCTCAGGACTCCAGCCTCCTGCCACGCCCTTCTCCATGGGGAGGAAGTCGCTGGTGTAGGGAAATGTGCAGAGCTCTGCCGCCCCACACACACTCTGCCTCCAGTCTGCTTCCCCTGGTGCCTGGCACAGGGACCGGTGCCTGCTTAAAACTCCATTCTCAACTTAGTAAATCAGCGAAGCTCTTCCCAGTTCCTAAAACTTTAAAAGGCATTCTTCACATCCGGGTCTCAGCATCAGAAATTAATAAAAATAGGATTGATTCTATCCAAGACACTTGGTTATTGTTGGGATTAAAGAGCTAACTTGTGAAAGATGCTAAAAGTGGACTTGAAGTACAGTGGCTACTTGGATCAAGTTAAATGGTCAAATAATGTGAAATCCCTTTGCTAAGAATTAAGTCCCATTCAGAAAACTTGCGGATGCCTAGGAAATAAAATGTGGGTATGAGCCATGCACTCTCTTCCCCCCACACTGCAGAAATCTCTGAGTAATGTCCTGGGAGAAGTAAGTGATGCGTGCTAGAAAGTAGCTTTTCATTTCAGAAATTCATTTGAAGAAGGCAGAGCAGCAGAGCGAATAGTTGCACACACAACATGGAGAGTGTTTGTGTGGAGAATAATGATTCCTTTGATCCCGGGTAGAATGCTAAAGTTGGAGTGCCTGTGTGACTGCATTTATAGTCTCTGTATTCCTTTTGATGTTGCTTAGAGGAAATTTGCTTTATTTTTAAACATTTTTGTAAAAACAAAATAAGCTTGTCACAGCACTTGCATTTTGACAGTACGCAGAGAGTAAAGCCTGGTGCACGGGCTAAGGACCGTTCTCCTATCCAGTTGGAATTTTATTTTTTGATGCTTAGACCCAGCAGTGAAGAATACCCTTTAGTTTCGTGAATGGGGAAGAACTTTACCAAATATCTTATTGTCTTCTCCCTTGTAAGCAGACAAAAGTTCAGCTCCATCCTCCCCTGGCAGTGGCTGGCCCAGATGATGACGTGGAAAACAGTCAGGTCCCCACAGCTGGTTCCCATTGCTGTGGACACAGGGAAGGCAGCGACTTACAGGACCAACTGACTTTGCTGGTAACAGCTGCTTTGCTGTTTCAGATGTGCCAAGGGGAGAGCGTGGACAAGCGTGTGAAGGAGCAGGTCTCATTTTATGGCAGCCAGTGAGCCGAGAGACTGGAAGGCAGGACGGAGCCAGGTGGCCTTCAAAGGCATGCCCACGGTGACCCACGTCTCCCGGGTCAGGCTTCACCTCCTAATGTCTTCACCGCCTTCTCAAGCAGTGTCCCCAGCTGGAGACTTAGGCTGCCACACGTGTGCCTTCAGGGGACATTTGGGATTAAAGTCGTAGCATGTCACATGGTGCAGAAAATAAGGGGGATATTTGCTATTAAAATTATTACATGTCACATGGTACAGGAAATAAGGAAATATTTCAGAAGGAAATAAAGGGCCAAAGAAGCAGCTGGATCAGAACATTTATGTAATGACTTGAACAGATTCTTAAGTTGAGAGAATTTGATGAGGCAAGATGGGTTGCCTCTGTGGGGTACTTAACTGGTGAGAGGCATGGCTAAGACAACAGGGCAGGGTAGCAACGCTTGTCTGGACAGTTTTCCAGGCATGACGTTTGCATTCTTTCCGATCATGCCTGGTTCCTTCTAGTACAGAGGGAGCATTGTCAACACATGAGTTTTATTCCCTTTGTTTAGCCGGGCATGGTGGCAGACACCCGCAATTACAGGATTCAGAAGTTGAGGCAAGAGGATTGGTATAAGTTACACTACAACCTGGACTAGTGTGATGCTTTGAGTAAGAATGGGTCCTGTAGGCTCATATATTTGAATATTTAGTCATCAGGGAGTGGCACTCTTTGAGAAGGATCAGGCACTAAGGCCTTGCTGGAGTTGGAGTGGCCTGGTTGGAAGAAGTGTGGCTGTAAGGATGGTTTTGAGTGTTCGAAAAATCCACAGCAAGCCCAGCGTTCTTTCTCTCAGCCAGTGGATCAGGATGTAGCTCTTAGCTACCGCCCCAGTGCCACATGTGTCATTATGCTCCGCCATGATGATTATAGACTAAACCTCTGAAACCGAGCAAGCCCCCAGTTAAACAGCTTTCTTATACTAGAGCTGCCTTGGTCATGGTGTCTTTTCACAGCAGTAGACCAGTGACTAAGACAACTATCTAGTGAGTTCCAGGCCAGCCTGGGCTACAAAGAGAACCCTGTCTCAGTTTCTCAATCAGTTAATAGATTATCAGCATGAAAAAGTGATGTACTTAATTCTTTTTCAGTTACCTTTAAAATTAGTCACCATGACAGGATGGTGTATATTGAGTGACTTATTTTTAACTCTGTCACCCCAAAAGACCAGTATAAGTTCTGTTTCCCCGGAGAGGCCTATAGAGGAAGATGCTCTCAGCAGCTTCCAGCTAAGCGGAAGTTAGGTCAAACACGTGGACTTTGGGCTGCATTTTAGCTGAAGCAAATTATGAAGCAAAATATGAAGAACAAATTAAATGGTTTATCTGCATGTAAAATTCTGTTTTTTGTTTTGTTTTGTTTTATTTTTCTTTTTAACAGACACATTTGCATGTTCAGACCTATGGTAATCCAAGTGAGAGCTTAATTGAAGCTGAAGGGATCTTTGATCCTCAGTCTGTTGTCTGTCTGCCTGCCTGTCTCACTCTCTCTCTCACATCACATATAATCTAAGGTAAAGATTGAAAGACAAATGTTGTCTAATGAAATACTCAGCAAAGGCAGGAGTTATTCTCTGTGGAGAGTTCAGGCTGCTGGTTATGGAATCTTCATACTTCTGTCTAGCTCACTAGCCTGCTTTCCCCTTGTGTAAACAGGAGAAGATCTCCCCTTGTTCCTAGGATCTCAACATTGGTCATATTTTACATTCTTTTTTTTTTTTTAAGACAGGATTTCTCTATGTAACTCTGGCTGTCCTGGACTTCCTTTGTAGGCCAGCCTCTGCCTCCCTGAGTGCTGGGATTCCAGGCGTGCGCCACCACTCATAGCATGTTTTACATCCTTAAGGTGGGAACATCAAGTCAGTGTTCATGCTCATGAAATATTCCAGAAGTTCCTCATGGAAATTAGAAGGCAGATACAGGTATGCTGTCCAACTTTGGTATGTAATAAGTGTAAGTTTGTGTATGTGTAGGTCTGTTCACAGGTAGTTGATTCCTGAACTGGGAAACTACAGATCTACAAAATGAAAGCAGTAGAAATAGCTCTGTGCTCAAATCCAGCCGATTTCAGTTCTCAACAGAACACGTTGATAGGACTGTCCCTGCCATTTCTGAGGTAGCAGGGAGTAAGAAAAAGTGGCTTTTCAGTGTCAGCCATGGTGTCTTTAATCCCAGCATTCCTGTGAGGCTGACACAAGGGAGTAGGTGAGGTGCGGCCAGCTTGAGCTGGGTAGTGAATTCTAAGGCAGCCCGTGCTACCTCATGAGGCCTGGTATCCAACAAAGCAAGATAAACAGTAGTTTTCCCTGACTGCATCCAGCTGGACTCCTGCAGGCCTGAGGGGCCTGGTTTATTCTCAGGATGCTGCCTGGTTAAGTAGCCGAGGACCTGCTGCCGTGCTGTGTACGCTGACACACCAGACTTCCCTGAGTTGTGTTTCTTGCCTCTCTTTCCTTCCCTGTGTTGTGTTTCTACACCTCTCTGTTTTCCTTCCTTGCAGTCCCCTCTCCCTCCCTTCTTCCTGTTTCCCTCGAGTTCTGCCCCATCCTGTTTGGGAAGGAAGCACGGACTGAGTTACTTCCCACAGTCATTGCCCCAGAGTGGCTGCCGAGGGCCGGCAAGGTGGCTCGGCAGGTACAGACCCGTGCCACTAAGCCCGAGAAACAGAGGCCAGTCCCTGGAACCCACATGGTAGAAGGAGAGGCCCAAGTGCTGTGAGTTGTCCTTGACCTGCATGTGTACACACACACACACACACACACACGTAAAACAAAAGACACCTCTGCAGTTGCCCTCGACTGAGCTTACAGAACTCATTGGACAAACTTTTGGGAAATTACAGAAGTCCTTCGCTAATAGTTTTTGCATATTTCTCAAGCCCCAAAAGGAGGAAGAAAGATCTAAAATGATGTCTGTAATGTGTTTTGTCAGTGCTGTGACTTTTAAATTCCTGTTAAGCAATCTAGAGAGGACGATGGTCAGGTTCCTCTGACCAGGGATTTGGACTGGACTCCGCAGTGCTCAGGCTGACTCGGGGGCCATGGTAAGAAGGTGACAGTCCATCAGGTGAGATGCTGGGAGCTAAGACCCCGGGCGGCTTGATCACGGAGAGAAAGGACAGCGGGCGGCATCTTCCCAGGGTGCTCTTTTGGGTGTGGGACTGGGAGGAAAGTGAGGGAAAGCGAAAGCGTTGCCTAATGTGGGTCTAGTGTCAGCTTTCTAGCTTGATGGTTGGTTGCTGCTGAGCCCCTGAGAGGGTGTGAGTTCAAGGTGCGATAGATCTCGGTTTCTGAGGTTGTCCTTCGGAAATGATTTCAAACATTATAGAAAAGTTGCAAAAGACACTATAGAGAACACCATGTATCTTGTATGTAGATTTGCCTATTGCTGCCCTCTTCTTGCATTTACATATGAGTGCTTTCATGTATATATGTAAATACACACACACACAAACACACACTTAAGAGTTCCATCAATATATGATAGCCCGTTTGCTATGAGTCCCTCTGTGGATTCCAAGGACGTAGATCATCTGTTCTGTCAGCAGGCCGGCACTTCTGTGTGCTCAGCCCTGGTAATGGTACTTAAGCAGGCCAGATGCTCCATGTAGTCCTTGCTGTCCTTCTCTGCTCAGGCTCCTCTGTGCTCCTGTGCTGATTCCAGTGTGTGAAGTTGCCTTTGCTTAGCTGTTGTCAGAACTCTGAGAAAGACCTTGAGGAGGAAGGGTGTGCTGGCTCAGGGTTTCAGGGGGTTCCTCCCGTGCCTCGTTGGTTCCAGCACTTGGGTGTGGAGTGTGGAGAGGCTCAGCTTCACAAGAGGAAGAGGAGGTAAGGGAGACTGGCCATCAGAGGTTGCCAAGGTGACCTCTTCCTTCCAGCTAGGCACCACCTGCCAAGTTTCCACCAGCTAAGGGCCAGGCATTCAGTACATGAGCCTGTATGTATGTATGCATGTATGTATATATGTGTATGTACATATGTACCTACCTACCAACCAACCTACCTATTGCTGGCCAAGATATTGCAGAGTGGAACACTTCTGTGTCCCTGTCAACCATGCAGTCATGTGGAACGTGGACTCAGTGCTTCTCAGAAGGCTGGTCATTGTAGGAACCAGCAAGCTTTTTTCGAAAGCTGTGAACACAGCCTCAGTACAGATACTGAGATCCTTAGAGTGGCTTTCATGACAGCAAAAAGTAGATATGACTCAACTGTCTGTAAAGAGAAAAATCTACAGCAGAATGTGGCTTGTACACATGAGATAGCATTATTCTGTCTAACCCTGCCTCCTTGTTCTGCCGAACCCATGTTTATCTGTATGTAAGAGCCCTGGCTCCTTGTTTGCTGTATATAAACACGCTGAGCTTCCATCTCCATCTCCTCCTAAATCATCTGTACAAGAGTACATCTGGTTCCCTCAGTGAGAGCTGCAGTGCTGGCCATGATGACAGAACAGAATGCCTGGCTGGGACGGGCGAAGATGATGCCCAGTGGAGATGGCCTGTGTGGACGTGTGCTGGTTTTTTCCTGTGGCCGTCTTCTGTGCCTGCCCACTGGGACTAAATGCTCCCTTTCCCTAGCGTCTCTTGACCTGTTGTCTTTGTGATTTTGTGTGTGTGTGTGTGTGTGTGTGTGTGTGTGTGTGTGTTTAGTTCATGATGATGTTTATTCCCTCTCTGAAATTGCTGGCTGACCACAGAACGGATGTTTTCTTCCAGCTAGCCAGACCAGTAATAAAACATGAACTTTTATAGTGAGCAGCTGCCCTTGTGCGCATGACAGGGCTCCAGTTTTACGGTTAAGAACATCAGCTGTGATTTCAGGATCAGTAGGTTACGAAGCGGGCTCTTGGTCAGCTTGGGAGGAACACCCGCTACTGTGATGAGAAAACAACACAGAGGGTAACTGGCTCAGACCTTTTGCCAGCGTCATAGAGCTCGTGGTTGGGGTGTATTTGTAAATGGGCCTTTTTATTCTAGTTCCCGTTAACTGAGGTTTGCACACTTACTGTCTCTACTATCCAGTTAAATATTTGAGTATTTTCTCTTGGATGGTTCTAGTTTTCAGCTGCTATAAAGAGAATTTGAGATACGGAAATAGGAGTGAAGTAAAAACAGACAACCATAGACCTCAAGCTTTCATTCAGCATTGCTTTTGTTTCTGTGGAATGTCTGGGTTTCCCTTATGATTTGAACAACAAGTTCATATTTTCAAAACACGAGGCTCATTTGTGACTTTTCCTTTACTATGGCCAGAGTATTGGACACTTTAGTTTAATGTCCATGTTTGCTTTGCACAGGATCACTTCATGTTGGTTTGGCATTTTGGTGTGACAGGCTTTAGATTTGTTCAAATTCCGTGAATAATACAGTCCTTCTCCCTTCTGTATCAAGGCAGGGTGTCTCCGTGAACACAGTCCCTTACCATCCCAAAACTGAGATAAGTAACAGGCTGCATGCTCATCTGGCATTTATATTGGTTCTTGGGGCACAAACTCGGGGTCTCATCTGCTTTAACCATGATGCCATTTCTCCAGGCCCCAAACTTGAACTTGTGATCTTCACTGTAGACTGCAAGTCGCACCCTGCCTTTGAAATTCTGTGCATTCCTGTCAGCGTTGGCTGAAGCCCAGTGTGTGGTGTCCTACAGCAATCCCCACCCAGCAGAGCTCATGTCTCCTGGCTGTCATCTGCCATCCTCAGTCTCTCCCCCACTACCCTTCCTGATCAGCTTCTCTCTCCTCCGATTCGCTGGAACTTTATTTTGTTTCTTTACTGTTTTAGATAAGATTTTATATTTGTTTATTTTATTTATGTTATATTATTATTATCATGGTTTCTTTGGGTCAAAGTCTTGTTATGTAGTCTCATTTGGCCTAGTACTTGCCATGTAGCCCAGAATGGCCTCAAACTCATGGCAAGCCTCCTGCCTCCACCTCTCAAGTTTTTAGGTGTGAACCAGCATATCTGACATTCATCTATACATTTGTAGAGCTCTTCCACAATCACACTAAACTGCTTCTTTCCCTCTTTGATAGTGTCTTATATTTCTCCTGTTTCCATAGGCTGTAGCTCAGTGCAGCGCAGGACAAGGGAGGCGCAGACCAGTAGTGAGTTAATGAGCAAATGTGTGTTAGTCATGTAACGACACCATTCAGACTTGCCAGCTTAGAAAGACACACATCTATTAGCCCAGTTCCTGTGGTCCGGGCATTCAGGAGGGGTTAGCTGAGTGGTTCTGGCTTCAGATAACTCAAAAGATTATAGCCAGGGTATTGGCTGGGCGTGTCTACAGTTGTGACAGGGCTGGGGATTCCAGCCCGAGGCATACCCATGGCTGTTGACAGCGGCCTTACTTTCTTACTACTTGCCTTCAGGAAGCCTGTTGTCTGCTCACATGGGACCGTACTATAGGGTTGCTTGTGTGTCTTCACAGCCTGGAAACTGGCTTCCTTCAGAACAAATGGTGTACGAGAGAGAGTCAGAGCAGGCTGCCTTTCTTGAGCGAGCCACACACCGTCACTTCTGCTGCATTCTGCCACTAGGTGTAAGCTGCAGGTCAGGAGAGGGTGATCAGACTGTGAAAGGAGGAATGTAAGGGTCTGTGCACATATTTTATAGCTGACACAGAATAGACAGTAATTTATACTTTTGTTCTTATATCTGACCACAGAGGATATTTTCTTGATATTAAAACAATGGTCCGATAGAAATAGCTATAGATATTTTTAAAATATGCATTTATTAAAATATTTTGCTTATTTTTTCATGAAGCAAAGTAGCCAGGCTACTCTGTACTGCTACCTGAATATTTGTAATTTTATTTCAGCCTTTTCACTGAGATTTTGGAAATGTGAAAATTGTCTGTTGGGTTTCGTGTTATCTGTAGAAGAAGTATGCTGTAAAATCCACTGTATCTTTGAGACAAAACACTTTTATCTGTGAAATGTATTTATGCGTGTATAACAGAAAAAAGTATAGTCTTTTGAACTTTGCAGACTAGAACAATTTAAAACAAACAAAAATTAAAGCTTTTTTAATTTTTAATTTCTTGCACATTGAGCCAGGCATTTCTCTAGGCACTGAGTGCTTATGACAAGAGGTGTTATGTCTGCTTGGAGTTTGTGGTCTGGTGGGGATTTAGACTAATGCGTAGATATTTAGCAATATTGAAAACTGCACTCTGGAGAGACAGGAAGATGAGGTAACAAGCGTGGTGGGGAGAGATACACCTGTATTGTCAGAAAGGGTCAGTAGAGCAGACCTTAAAGCTGAGGACTAAGAGCTCTGGGTGCCAGGATCTCATGGAGAGAAAGTCCTGTGGCATCAGCAGTTGGTGTGCGAGGGCTTGAAAGGATGCCGGGAGATGCCAGGGCGTGAACTACAGCATGAAAGTCAGGAGTCAGCTTGTCTGGAGTCATGATAAGGAGGGTGGTATTTATTCAGTGCTATTGGTGAGAGCTATTGGTGGGTTGAAATTTACCAGTTAGGGTTCTGTTAACCAGAGGTACCTCGCCAGCAAAAGAAAGAAGTGACAGGCAGGGGAAGACTTGGAAAACAGGAAAGAGGCCATCGTAGTCTAAAGAAAAGATGACATGGCAGTTACGTTTAAAGTGATCAGAAAAGGAAAAAGCGTGGAGCCGAGGTCTGGCTTGTCAGTAGAGCCGATGAGACCCAACGTGACATGGAGGAGGCTGGAAGGGCAATATCCAGGTTATGGCTAGAGTAGATGGATGGATGGTGCTAGCTTTAAATGAGGCAGGATGTTGGAGAGGGAGATCATGAGTTCGTCTGGACATGATGATTACATGCAGCCTGCCTGTCGTCTGCTCCTGGAATTCAGGGCTTGGGAAGAGTTATGTAGTGGACATTTAAGGGTCTGGAGTGCGTCAGACTAGACGTAGGAATTGCAGCTTTGAGTGTGAATGCATGAACCATGTTCTCACTGGCCATATTGACATGAGAAAGGACAGCAGGGAAAGCTTGCTTTGGTTATGTACACACATAAATTCTAGTCTGTGTGTAAGTTTATTTTTCTATTGCTCTGATAGGATAACCCTATAATAGCAATTTAAGGGAGAAAGGGCTTACCTGGCCTAAAATTTGAGAGGTACAGCGCATCACTACAGGAGAGTCAAGGTGAAAGGGCCTTGAGGCAAGTGATCATTTCCTGTCCACAGTCAAGAGCAGGGAGCACTGGATTTTAAGTGCTTGGCTAGCATTCTCCACTCCTGCTCAGTTCTTGATCCTCTTCCTAGGGAATGGCGCCACCCAACGTGGGAAACTCTTCCCACCTAAGTTAAATCAACCCTCCTCCCCACACTGCTTACAGGTCAATAATCCAGACCCTGACTGAGGCTCTGCAGGGGATTCTAGCCAGTGCCAAGTTGACAGTTAAAACCCAGGCACAACATGACATGTATGTTTTTTGTTTAATTTTGTTAATTATGCAGTTCATGAGAGAGATTGAAATCTTCCCATTGGCTCTCTGGAGTGAGCAGGTAGCAAAGCCACTTCCTAGTTGTGTGACTTCGGAATGTTGCCTCTGGGCCTCACTTTGTGTCCTAAAGACACTGAGAGTTTCTTAAGGTGTTAGGTGTAAGGTTAAGGTGTCTAGGTCAGTCCGTTCATGGTACACATGAAGTATTAATTAATTTTCCCTTTCGTTGCTCTCCTTGTGTAGATGTGTCTGGCCTTCTTGAGTCAGGTGTCGTCTGCATGCACAATGTATCCCAGTCTCATGTCTTTTATATTGTTGTCTGTCTGTTTTCTGAGACAAGGTCTCAGGAGGTAACCTTCACTGGCCTGGAGCTTGCCATGTAGCCCAGGCTGGCCTCGTACTCATAGAGATCTGCCTGCCTCTGCCTGCCGTGTGCTGGGATTAAAAGTATGTACTACCAAACCTGGTCCTCACATACGATTTTAGGTTTCGTATATGAAATGTGTGAAACTATTCCTGAAATGCTCATATCTAGCCTTTCCATTGCTTTTATGTGTCTGTAATAACTCTGATGCAGCAGCTTTCAAGGCAATTACCTACATAGCAAAAGTCTTAAAGGCTTGTTTTGAGGTATTTTTGACATCTGAGGGGAGAACAAATTAAAACAATATCATCAATTTATTTTTTACATCCCTGTGTTAGGCTTTTAATAATTAACATTAAGACCCAATTTCATTTTGCGTTGTCCTGTGTCAGGTGTGAAGTTGGACAGTTATGTGTACATATGATGTTTAATGCGCTTCTAGTTGTCTGTGCTTTTTCTTTCTTCTGACTCTTATTTTTCTTTCTTTTATCTTAAATAGAAGTAGTGGATTCGAACTGCCCTGCATTGTAGAAAGCAGCCCCCGGTCAACTGCCTTTTCTAGTGTCTGGTAGCTGTCCACAACCTTTAGCCCTTCACTTCCCGTTAGCAGCTCTCAGTTCTAATAGCTCTTAACACTGCATTGCAGCGACTCCAACCCATCCTTCTCTTCCACCACTCTAGAGCGAGGTAGAGTGAGGTAGGAGACCCTCTCAGTGGCTGAATCGTAACCCCGTTGACATACATATTTTATTATAATTTAAGAATTTTGGAGATAGAATGCATTTTATTTATTTAGAGACTAGCTTTTCCTCCTGCTCCTGTTTCATGAGTACAGATGTGTACTTCCACACTCTGATTATTATATGCCTTTCACGTGTCATTTTTGAATTGACATTCTTTCATGGTGAGGTCTTTGATTTGATGAAATATGGTAGCTCTCAAACTATATATCTTTCTCTATACAATAGATTTGAGTCAGCTTGTGTTTATGTAAAGTAAGGGTATGTTTTTAAAGATCAAGCCATGCTTTTTCCACTTATTTTCTCCTTGTCTACGGCAAGTGTGCACAAAAGTGACCCAGTCTTCCTAGAAAGACCTTTGTCCTTTGAGTTGCACTAACAAAGCCACCACACGTTGGGAGGCTTATAACTTCTCACAGTTCCACAGACAGGCTGGGCCTGTCAATCACCTGGCCAAGAACCCACCCCCCCCAGGAAAGCTGATTCAACCTGAAAACTTGCTAAGGAGATGGGAGGAGTAATTACCCCCTTAATGGAAAAGCGTTCTAATTGTTAGTAGAAGCACCTCCTCCACGAGTGGCTCACAGAGCCTTCACCTTGGCCTGCCGACATTTAGTGTAACTTTTCCTTCTTCTAGATGTCAGCTTAGGCATGCTTTTCATGATGCTCTGGGCTTTCTCACACATTCTTGGAGAACCTGCCTTCCCCCAACCCTCTCCCACTTCCTCCATGTCCTTTGTTACCCTTTGTGGCTCCATTGCTGAACCTCCTGCTTCCTTGGACTCTTAACTAAAAGACTCTTCACCATCTTTTCTTGGCACCTTCTGAGGTTTTATTTCAAACTCTAATAAATTGTCTTCTCTTCCTTATAAGTCTGGCATTTTATTAGTAATACTAGTGTCCTAAAAAGAGGGAACCCCAAGGTCCCAGGTAACAGTAGTTTATTCTGTTTAGTCCTGTGCCTTAATTGCCAGGGTTAGTCAGACACTCACTCTGTTTCCATCTGTGCCAATCAGACTGAACCTAAGAGGTGACACAGCGACGTCGGATGTGTAGAGTTGTGGGACCAAGCAGCCTGACTGCCCCACACCTGCTGCTTGCCAGCTTGGGCTGCTTGCTCTTCTGCTGTCTTAGCAACTTTACTGCTGCTGCACCAGGTACCTGGGACAGCATAACTTATGAGTTCATCTGGCTGAAAAGCTCAAGGTCTTGGCACTGACCTGGCCAAGGCTTCCATGTTGTGCCATCACGTGTCAAAGGGCATCACGTGGTGCAGCAACAAAAAATCCCACTCTATCTATGGTTGCTTTAACTCACTGATGAGGACAGAGCCCCCATGGCTGCTGACCTCTCAATGCCATTATAGCAGTAACTGCATTTCAATATGATGCATAGAAATAGATTTAATAGTGAAAGTGTAAAAGCCATCGTGAACTATGAAGTTTCAGAATGACTTTTAACTATATCAAGGTTTGCTGAGATTGTATAGCCTTTTGTTCCACTTAATTTTGATACGTGATGTTTTTTTTTAATTTGCAGTTCTTTTATAATTATTTACTAAAACATTTTACAGTCCTTTAGAACATTCACATTGCATACACTCTACAGAGGAAACAGATAAATGTGGTTACAGAATCATGTTAAATTTATGATATGCTAAGTAATTCACATACAATGTAGATTAAACTACAAAAAGGCTTATATTGGTGTGTTCATAATACTTTTGCTGAGTTAACAAACTTCTGTTCTACCATGTACTGGGAACAGGTGGAATTTTAACCTTGCTTTTTAGAGTTTCCTCTCTGCCTTCCTACTTCCTTTCTTCCATCCGACTATCCATCTCATGTAGCCCAGGCTGGACTCAGGCTAATTTAGCAACAGATGGCTCTGAGCCCTACATCTTCCTACAATTCCCAAGTACTCAGCAGGCATGAGCCACCATGTCCAGCCAGCATCCTGGAATATCTTAACTGGAACTTACATTTCTTCTTTATTTGAGGACTTTTTTTTCACACAACGATTACCTCCAGCTTCATTTTAAAGTATCCATCTTAACAAACAATTCCATGCGCAAGGGCATCTATAGTGGAGTTAGTCTGAAAGCAAAGCCCATGGTCTCCAAAAGAAACGAGTAGCTGCAAGCTGTGTGACTTGGATGAAGGTCATCTCTACCTTCCTTCCAGGAACTGTTTCAAAGCCTGTATGTTCTTTAAGCGAGAGCACAGCCGGCAGCCTTCAGCTAGGTGTGGAAAGGGACTATCTATCATCTATGTGTCGCTCATACACACTCAGTTCCTTGACATGTTTTCCAGGATGGTTGCCAGGGCCTTGTTGCCAGACTTGTCATACTACTGAGGCACACAGCCTTTGTTCTTGTAGACTGCGTCCCTGCACAGCGCTCCCTGAAGAGTCTAAGTGCCTGGTGTGTCAGTCAGGAACTTTTACTCACATCCTCACTTGTAAATTCTGAGACTAGGCAAAAGCTCTTTCCCCCGTTTCACTGTAGTGTAGATGCGGTGTCCAGCCATTGTTGATATGGACAGTGTGTTGAATTTCAGCAAGCTGTTGAGCTTGCCTGGAAATGGTAGGGTGGCCACCATGGGCTCCTGTGCTTCTCACTGTAAAATCGCATCATTACTGAAAGTACAATAGAATCTTGGTTAACTGCCATGGATCCATAAAGCTTGAAGTTTTCACTTCTTCTCCATCTCTCAGTCGTAGCTCAGCCTGTTTGCTGTACCTTCCCACCAGGACCACATCATTCATGGTGTCACCCACATACCAAGTGATGAACATATTCTGTCCCCTCTGTGAGTGGGGCTCATAGGGTTTAGTCCGTGGCCTGCTTGTTCCCGTGTGTGGTGAGGATCATGCTGGTGAGAGAGTGGTGGAGCAGAGCTGCTCACCTCAGGAGGCAGGATGCAGAGAGCTCAGTTTTACCTGACAGGTTGAACCATAAAGTGACTGATGCTACAACCGATCTGACTCACAGAGTGGCGGTCTCAGTGAATCCAGCCTAACTACAAGCGTTTTCTTTCAAGTCTACATTCTTTGTGGTATGGCTTGATTTCCATTAGTGTGTACCTTTCATTCAACAGCATAATTAGCTTTTATTTTATTTTTAAGTTCTGAGAATATTTCTTCAGGGAGACTGAGGACTGAAAGGAATTTCTTAGAAGCTGCTTGTCATACTTAGAATGTTCCAGTATTGAGTAAAAAGCTGTGCACATGTTTCTAATCTCAGTAACAACCCTGAAAGGGAGAAGTAAAAGGCGGGGCTGGGATATGGCCTCTTTGACTTGTGCTCAGGAGGGACATAGTGTCAGTCTCAAGGGCTGTTTGTTAGGACCTCCATGCAAGGGGAGTGGAGAAGCTTTGCCTTTGAAGGTAGGAGTGTGGGTTGATTTGATGACCTCTTTAATCACCACGGAAACGCTAGCGGCTTCCTGATGTACATCTGTCATGTTGGGAGTCTCAGGCTGCTCTTGACTGCAGGTGTAAACAAGGCAGATGATTACCGTCTCTGCTCTCAGCGCTTGTGTTCCTGGTGTTAGCTGTAGACCTTAGTTACGTGCTGTTCTGACTAGTTTGCTGTTACAGAATGCAGTTTTTCTCATGATTTTCAACACATTTCATTGGATTTATAAACTATATAACAAGTTATGAGTGCCTTTTAGTATGTGTGTGTGTAGTGCATAGGGGGTTTGCACATACATAGTGCACACGTGAATGTATGTATGTATGTATGTATGTATGTATGTATGTATGTGGAGACCAAAGGCTATGATGAAGGTCTTCCTTGACCAGTGTCCAGTCTCCTGCCTACATCTAGCGCTTGCTCATTCTAGCTGGTTAGCTGCCTCTGGGGATCCTTTGTCTCTGCTTCCCAAAGTGCTAAGATTAGGTGTGGGCCATCACGCCCTCCTCACCCTCTTGTGGGTGCTGGAGACCCGAACTCTGGTCCTCAGGCTTGTAGAGCGATTGTCTGACTGAACTCCGCCCACCCACCTTGTTACTAACTAACGTTTATTGTAAAGAGTTGTTTTAATGGTAGAGTGTCCCAGGAGGGATGGGCTGAAATGCTGTTAACGGCCTGCAGGTGGGAGGAGAATGCGAAAGCTTGCATGTGTGAAAATGACTGAAGACCTGACGGAAACCACACCTCTGTGTTCACAGCTGGAGTAGGAGGAAGGTAACCCCAGATAACATGAATCACAGCACTTCTGCATGTAGTGTGTCAAGTTCGACGGGCAAAATGTGCCACATTTAGACTTCATATCTACCATCAGAGGCCAACCTAGCAAACTGCAAAATCCCTAGAAGAATGAGCATGATTTAGTGATTTAATACCCCGTAAGCCAATAATATAACATCAGGAATGAATCCAAGTGTGTAGAGATTCATACTATACTTTCTGCTCTGATCTTCTTGAGAAATTGTTCCAATTTGCTGGGGGTGGGAGTGAGGGGTGGGGATGGGGGTTGGGGAATGCACACCTTTAATTCCAGCACTTGGGAGGCAGAGGCAGGCAGTTCTCTGAGTTCCATGCCAGCCTAGTCTACAGAGAGTTCCAGTACAGCCAAGGCTACATGGAAAAACCCTGTCTCAAAAACCAAAACCAACCAACCAAAACAACAACAAAATTGCTCAAATTCTTTATTCTGATTTAGAGGGTTTTTTGTTTGTTTGTTTCTGTTTTGTTTTTGTTTTTCACTATCTGCTATTTTTTGCATGTATCACCTCCAAAATTTAGTGTTAAAACTACTGATGGTTACAGAAGGTGATCAAACGGGTGTTGGTAAAGAATGGAAAGTGAATTAAAGCATGAGCAAGAATCTTCACATAACAGTTGCTCTTTCCCTCCTCCTCTTCCACCATGTGCAGACACTGTTCCTTCTCAGAGGATTTGTGTGAGGCACCGACCTGGCCGCGGAGGAGCCCTCATTGTCAGTTATAGCTCCTGGGCTGCTGCACTAGGAACCCAGCCAGAATACTCATTCCCGGTATCTGCCCAGATGTTTTCAGGGTGGAAGCCGCAGCTGGAATGTCTGTCTAGAGCAGTAGCTCACCTGGATAATCAGGCCTTTTTTTTTTTTTTTTTTTTTTTTTTTTGCATAAGGCTCTGGTGGCAGGCTCAGAGTTAGTCTTCCTTTTGGAAGGCTGTGGTCAGTGTCTGGGATGTTGCATTCGTTGTGATTGCATTTGACATAAAGAACGGCTGGGGATAAAAGAGAAAGAGCGGACATCTGGAGATAACAGCTGATGACGTTGGAGCTGATGAGGAAGCAAAGGTCTGCCTGGCTGCAGCCAGGTTGTTACTTCTTTCTTCATGTCCCAGGACCTCACTGGATGGCATGAGGGCAGGGGGAGAGCAATTGTAGGCGTCTCGGTCCTATTTGTCTTGGGGCCAGAGGTTGTACTGGATATGAAGTGCTACTGATGTATTTCTTTCTTGTTTGTAACTATGAAAAGCAAGCTCCCGCCTGGTTTCTGTTGGCTCTCGATAGGTAATTGGAGCTTTGTTCTGATAGTTTAATGTAATCTTCTCTGAACACTGTTAAAAATCACAGACCATTCTCCTAGACTATATTGACAAATGCACATGCAGTTCTTCCCAAGCTAACACAGTCCGGTGTAACTCGCTTAATCGTTGAAATGCCTTGCAATGATTTTGTCTAATGAGATTGTCCCTAGCCACACTTCACGTCTGACTCGCGAAACTGGAGAAATGGATTCTGTACCTAATATGTTGAAGTTACCATGAGCTTAAGCCACGTGAAGCTGGTGGCTGCCATTTGGACAGTACAGACTTAAACTTTCCCAGGCTCTGTGGGTTACCGTCTGTGTGGAGAACTGACTTAGTATGTCATCTGCTCGCCTTAGTTCTGAGTATCACAGTCAGTCAGTAGTCGCAACAGCTGACCGTTTTAAGAAAGCTGTAACACAGCTTGTCAGTGTTTGATCCAGACTAAGTTTCTCTGAGGCTGTTACAGTTGTTAAGACAGTGTGAGGCCAACAGCTCTAGAATGCTGTGGTGGAATCTCCCTGTGCCTGTGTCCCCTGTTAGGAAAACTCTGACGATTTAAGCCGTGTGCCCAAGTGTTTTAAAATTACAGCTCCTTCACTTGAACATTGCTTAGTGCTGAGGTAGAACTTGAGGCATGATCTTCACAAAGTCTGATGCTTTATTTCTGTGGCAACGGTTCCCAGCCCCGGTGCTTGTTAGAGGCCACTGAGGAAACCTTTAGATCTACCTCACTGCTCCAGCCCCAGGCTGCCTGACCTGGGCAAAAGAGGGTATGGGCAGCAGAGCGTTGCAGCTTCTCTTTTGAGTGGAATAATTAGTGCGCCTGAGGTAATTAGCAGATGTGGTTTCTGTTGGACTAAGACATTCTCAAATAGGAACTAATTCATCATTTCCCTTCCCCTTTCTAGTTGGAACCCGGATTTCATGTCCCGAGTAACAGGTCATCTGGGGATGGGCCCCCTTGTGCGCACACACTCAGAACACGCTACCCGAGGAATGCCCTAAAGGTCAGTGTGAACCAGTGAGCTATGCCTAACCTTCACCAGCACTGAACTTCTCAGTGAACTGTGATGGTGAATTACTCGTGAGTAGAAACGGCTTTCAGATGGGCTTGGTTAATAGTCCCATCTTTATATGTTCAATTATTTAAATGTATTAGGAACTCTAAAATGTCTTAAGAATTACATTTGAATAGAGCATGTTCACCTGGATGCTTACAGATGTGTAGCATGTATGCAGAGGTATTTAAGACACTGAGGGTGACGGCTCTGGGGGGGGAGGGAAGGCTGGGGGCTGCTTTTCAGTGTGTGCTTTTGTATTATGATCTTTAAATATCCGTGATTATGGTAAAGTAAAAAGAAACAAAGCGGCTGAAAACTTTCTAGAATTTTTACAGTCTTCCCTACTGGAAATAGAAAGCAACCCTGTTTTCATTAGAGTTGATTTCCCCTGCTGATGTGGTTTAGGGCACTCCAGCTCTCCTACCCTGAAATCAAGCTGTAGCATTCTATTTTCCTTTGCACTTTCTTTGCCCCATTTAATCCACGGAGGCCAGATTTGTCCCTTTTGATCCTTAGGAATAATTCTTTGAGCGGGCTCTTTCTGCAGTTCAGTTCCTGGTACTCGCCCCCTTCCAGCCACCCAGCTAGACGCCTGGGTCCTCTGCATCTCACTCTACCATCCTGAAGAGCAGCCAGTTCCCGGCTGTTGGTCTTGTGTTGATGGCCTCACCGCCCGTACCCCACCTTTGTCAGAGCAGCAGCTGCATTTAGATTCATCCACTGAACATACTGTGTTTCGGGATCATCGTTGGCCTCACACTAAGCTTTACTTCAGTGTCTGTCAGCTTTTCCTAAGGAGGTCTTATTTCCACGCCCCCCCCCCCAGTTCACCCAGGGTTCTAACTGTGCCCAGCAGTAAGTGGACCAGCACCACGTCCCTCGCTTTTTCCTTTGATATATAGTCTGTTTGCTGTGTATCAGATAATGTCCATCCCACTGAATGGGCTTTAGTTTGGCTTTTAAGGTTCAGATGTCAGCTCTGGTTCTAGCTGATGTCGTGTGTGTTCCCAAGGCGTCATGTTCATTTTAACATCATTGTCTATTGTAGCTCTAGAAAGCAGTCTGCTCATGTTCCCGCGACTATCATCTGGCCATCTAGTGCAGTGTTTCCAGCTGAACAAGAAAATACAAGTTATTTTGTGCAGATTTTATATTCTTGCTTTTAAATACTTTCACTCACTAATTCAGTATCTTTGATAATTAAGAACTAAAGTTGGCATTTATGAGGAAGTAGATTATTAACTGCTTTTATTTGAGGATGGAAGTGATCCCCTTTTTAAAAGAGCTGAGCACATTTCTCACAAATGGGTCGTGTGGTAACTACAAGGCGGTTTGGCCTTTATTTCACATTTATTGCGTTACTTGGATTTGCGTTTTTCTTCGCTACATTTTCATTAGAAATTGGCATCACTTGCCATTTGCCACTTTGTAGTTGGATATACACCGCATGGTAGAAACTTACTTTAACTTCCAAGTTTCTCTTTTTATAGATGCAGTGCTCTAATGAATATTCAGAGCTGGTTCTACACTACGGTTTTCATGACTAGTTATGTCTGTGGACCTTGGTGTTCTACTATCGTTCCGCATTCAGATTAGGAGATCTGGTTGGTTAGGAAATGTAAGCTCCGTCCACCATCATACCCGCACTGCTGCCAACACTGTAACAGGTGACCCATTCAGAGCTGGCGGAAGCCAACACAGCTTCGAGAGTAAAGGATGATGATGTCATCATTTTCCTCCTTCCTTTTAAAATCTAAGCTCTGAAAAGACCATATATCTTCCTAGAAACCAACGACACCGTAGTCACCTGATAAATACTTGTTAAATTGTTTCAGCCAGGGGTGCCATTGACAATTGTAATCCTAGTACTCAGGCTGAGGTGGGGTGGTCACAGGTTCAAGGCCAGCTTGAGCTACATAGTACGTACCAGCTCTGCTGGGTCTCCATGGCAAAGCCATGCCAGCACCAGCAGGTTATTAAATCAATACTTTCAGACAGGAAGAGTCCAGGGAGAAGGGATTATGCGTGTCATCAGCCAATGGCAATAAGGGATTCCTGTTTTGAGTCTGACTCAGAAGGGACCCATAAAAATGAGGACATTTAGGAGAGGATTTGGACATTTGAAGGCGAACAGTGGGAGTTAGCCAGGTGTGGTGCTGTACTCCAGTAAATCCTAGCCCCAGGAGGCACGGGGCTGGAGGATCTCAAGTTCAAGGCCTGAGTCTTGGTGGTACAGGCCTGTCACTCTTGCTGCTGAGGGGTAAAGATTGTAAATTCAAGGTCAACCTAGGCAATTAAGATCTTATCTCAAGGAAAATACGTTGCAAAGGTTCTACAGGGGTAAGTCAGTCATTGATACTAACCTAGAGTAGCTTGCTTTCTGTTGCTCTGATAAGGCTTGACCACAGCCAGCTTGGAGGAGGAAAGGGTCTCCGTTGTTTGTGGGTTACAGTCCGGCACCTAAGAAAGCCAGAGCAGGAACCTCCAGGGTGGAACTGAGCAGGGATCACCAAGGAACAGTGACTCCTGGCTTGCTTCCAGGCTCATGCTCCGCTAGCTTGTACAGCCCAGGCCTGGGGATGGCTTTGCCAGAAGTGGGCTGTGCCTTCATCCATCAATTAGCAATCAAGAAAATGTTCCAGACGTGTTCATCCAGTCCAGCCTGACGGAGACAAGTCTTTCCCTTGTCCCAGGTGAGGACTGAAGCTAACTGTGTTACGTAGCGTGTCTGGAGGCCTGGGATTGGCATCCAGCACACACGTACTAGAGATGCAGATTTTAGAAATGTGGTTATGATGTTGTATTTGGTGTTTAATATTTACTATTAATATATCTTTTACTAATGCTGCTGTTAGTCCTAAGCAGCTGTATACCCAAATCACCACACAGACTGGGATTTATTTAATTAACCTACAACACAATGCTGGGCAATAGTTACTCCATCCTAAACCTCCAAGCCCTCATAGTTTCCTAACATTTAGATTCACCCACTATACTTGCTTTTTGTGAAATCTTAGGTCCGGTTCATTCTCCACATTGTTCCAAGACCTCTGTTCCTGCCTCTGCTCTCCCAGACTTTGCCCTCTCTCCTCCTCTGCCTCCCACCTTCCAGTCTCTGGCTCCTCCCTCTCTTCCTGCTTCCTTTCCATTGCTCAACATTGTGGCTGGTTGCTTTATTTTGGCATGTTTACACAAAGTTGAGACAGGAGATGCGTAGAATAAGTATCACAATGCAATGTCCGAATTGAAACCAGAGAGTGGGGGACAATTGAATGAACAAGGGTAAATTGTATACATTCCAAAAGAACATTATACCAACATTATGATCTGTTAAAAGCAAGAGAAATGGGGCGTGGTAACACAGGCCTGTGATCCCAGCTGTTGGGAAGTAGAGACAAGGGCATAGGTTCAAGCAACCTCAGCAACATGAATGAGCCCTGCTGTCCTAGAACTCATGCTGTAGACCAGGCTGGCCTTAGACTCAGGTACACTGCCTCTGCCTCCCAAGTGCCGGGAGTAAAGGGGTGTGCCACCGTGTCCAGCTCCAAGAGCTCTTTTCCCCAGCAAAAAGAAGCATTTTCTATAGACAAAATACCAAGGGGTTCACCTTTCCTCTGTGTCCGGAGAGGACGTGGCAGCTCTCTTCACTAGAGGATGGTTTGTGTGTATGTGCACAGTAAGCACTCTGACTTAGGTACCAAACCTTTTCTTATTTTTATCGTGGTGCTCAGTTTGGGAGATCCTTGGGGCTCTCCTGGTTCCTGGGCAAACCTGAGATAAAGCTGGATTCAGTGCTCTGCTCTTAGACCTCAGGCTTTAAAGCATCTGTAGTCCCTCCTCCTCCTTTCTCTGTGTGTCTGTTTCTCTCTCATCTCACGATGTAGCCCAGGCTACCCTCACACTCAGAATCCTCCAGCCTTAGCCTTCTGAGTATCGGAGCCATAGGAGTGTCTGCTACTAACCACTGTATTTCATTTTTAAAGTTTATAATCATTCCCGATGAATTTGTAATAGACTGTTCACAGTATATTCCTAAAATATGATGGCAAAATAAGTTTTTGTTTGAGAAGAAGTACACATTTATGTGATGAACTATGAACTGCAGAAATAGCACCATTCTAGTCAGTTTGAACAAGAATGCTCTTACTAGAGGAGTATAGACTCATGGAGCAGAGGGAAGGGCTGAAAAACAACTGAACTTCAGAACTATTTCCCTGATCTGTGCTGCAAAACAGACCATTAAAGATACTTTAAAAAAGAATTTATTTTTATTTTATGAGTATGTCTGTTTTTGACAGTAATGTACCCAGTATCTGAAGATCCAGAAAAGAGTGTTAGATCCCCTGGAACTGGAGTTACAGGCAGTTGGGAGCGGCCATGTGGGTGCTGGGAACCAAACCTGAGTCCTCTGAAAGGTCAGCAAGTTCTCCTAACCACTGGGCCATCTCTAGCCCCATCAAGGATGCTTTACATGTGGGTCAGGAGATAAGTAGGTACTGACAACTAACTCAAAGTGGTAGGCCACATTTGGCGCAGGACCTGGTTATGTGCATTACTTGAATTGTGAATACATTGCATTTTTAGCTATTTGAAAAATATCAAAAAAGAACAAGAGTGTGCGGTACCAGTGTCCATCTATAGAGCTATACTGGGCATAGCCACGCTCACTTACTGCAGCAACCGCTCCCACCTCCACAGCGGCAGTGCTAAGCAGTTATAACTGCCTGGCGGAGCAGATATTCTCTGGCCCTAGGGGAAGAGGTTTGCCAGCCTTTGTTCCAGGATGCACACTCCAGGCCACCTCTGGAGGTCACAGTTATTGCCAGCAGACCTGTGACAGGCCGTGGATCCCTAGTCCTGCAGATGAAAAGGAATCGCAGTCACAGTGTGAGCTCCGCTGTCTTCCACCCTAGAAAGCCAACACAAGTAGGATCGATTGTCTCATCCTTAATTGCAACCGGGAGCAGTGTGCAGTCTGGAACCCTGCCGTCCTGCCTTACGGCCTGTGTAATATGCGAAGACACCTCACAGAAGCAGGGCAGTGTGGATGCCTGGCTTCAGCTCCTGCCACACTGTCACACTGTGGACATAAGAGTCAGAAAGAAAGCAGACCCGTGTTCATTAACTGATGGCATCCGCGGGGCTTGATGGCTCACGGCTCCTTCTGAGGAGGCTGTAGAGGAGGAAGGGCCTTAGGTGTGAGGCCCATGTGGGCAGCTCAACAAGATCCTGTATCAAAGTTTAAGGGGGAGGATAGGGGATGAGGATGTGGCCTACAGGGGGTGCTCACTTAGCACTCATGGGTCCTTGTTTGACACCAGCACTGCCAAAGCAGCATCGAAAAGGGGTCAGGTTTTTACGTAGTTCTAAACCACACAGAGACCAGCTGCAACTGCGATTGTAGACAGTGTTTACCTGCCGCGTGGTGGCCACACACATGCGCTGTGGAATTCCGTTCCCTTACACTGAAAGCTGAGGGAGTCATTTCATTTAACCCTGAGGGAGGTGTGGTCGAGGGTGGTTTGCTGTGTGTTTTACTCTAGGACCATTTTCCCACCATGCTCTACCAGTCAGCGGCATGATGTATGGTAGACTTCAGTCAATCCAACCAGGAATTTTGTGTCTTATACTGAGACCATTTAAACATTGTGTCCACATTATTCCTGAATTTTTTTTAAAAGATTTATTTATTATTTATACAACATTCTTCCTGTATACCAGATCTTACTGTAGATGGTTATGAGCCACCATGTGGTTGCTGGGAATTGAACTCAGGACCTTTAGAAGAACAGCAAGTGTTCTTAACCTCTGAGCTACCTCTCCAGCCCCTCTGAGTGTTTTTTTTTTTTTAGAGAAGTTAGAATCTCCTGTTTGTGTACTTATTGGTAAAAACGAGCTAGGAGATTGGAACATCTTTGTCTTGTTTCATATTGGATTATAGGTACATGTCAATATGTAATACTGTATATATAACATATATTATCTTGCTTCTACAGAATTGAAGTTTTAGGCTTATGTTTTGACTTTTAAGGAAATTTAGTCTTATGTTTCTTTGAGGGAAACTTATAACCTTTAGGCAAAATGTTCACAGAAAGTAATAAAAATGTGCACCAAGAAGCCTGGCAAGGCATGTGCTAATCAGCTTTCCACTAATCTAACAAATAACCTGAAGTAAATCAACTCATAAAGGGGAAAAGTTTCTCAGTTTTAGAAGTTCCCGTTCATGTTCTATAATATATAACCAGACAGTGTCCACTCCTTTCAGGAGCACTGATCAGGCCTATGCTAGAGCACAAGGAGCCTTGAGGGACATTAAAAACCCAAAAGCAGAGGCAGGCTAGCTGGCTCAATGGTTAGCGCTTGCTGCTTTTCCAGGGCCCTTGAGTTGGGCTCATAGCACTCAGTGCCAGGCAGCTCTCACCTGCCTGCAGTTCCAGCTCCAGGGGATCAGGTGCTGTCCACAGACACCCATGCAAACACAGTGAACATGTAGGAATGTCCCAGAAATGCTCCAGCAGATGTGCTGTGGTTAAAGCCGAGGGCTGTGCTAGACCAGGCCAGAGGGGTGAGGATCTAGCTTCCCCCTTTTGTGGGAGGATTCGAATCGTTCAGTCATCCTCTCTTAACTTCTGAAGCTAAATTAAAGTCGTTTCAAAGTCAGGTCTTTGTAAAAGATAAAAGCATAAAAATCCAAGGGAAGAGGGAGAGAGAAGGGAGGGAGCGAGGGAGGGAGGGGCGGCTAATGAGAGTCAGCTGAGCACAGTGCTGTAGGGATGCTGTTACAGGGGATCCCAACACTTGCTGTAACCCTCCTGCCTCAATGGACTCCAAGCTGTTGGCACTTGGTAAGGGCTGTCCGGGTTCTGGGAGTTGAGCCATTCCTTTAACAGGAATGGGCTGATTTGATCTGGACTCAAGGAAAAGCACCTCTGTACTCCACTTACATTAGATATGTAGGGAAAATATTTTGTGGAACCTGAGTTTCATTTTTAAATCAACACGATTATCTAGAATGTTAAGGTCAATAGTTACTATCGTTGCTAGAATCATTCCCCCTCCCCCCCCCCAGAAGTTTTAAATCTCATTTTTCTTATTCACAAAGAAATTTGTAAGAACTTTTAAAGTTATAGAACCTATCATTATGTGTAACTGCCAGTTGTGTCTTTTTATGTGTAGTGCCCCTCCATGGATTCTACCGGGGGCTTGTTTCCTTAACATTCTAAGTTTTATTTATATTTGAGACTACGCTGTGGTTGCTAAAATCAGGGAAAACAAACCGAAAGAACAGGAAACTCTTAAGATTGAAGAAAATGTAGTCAGGTGAATAGAACACTTTCTGAAGGTCAGCTGTGTCTGGGGATATCAGAATTCTCTGGCAAGGTTGTACTTATGGCACAGTTCCTGTTTGCTGCCAGTCTGGCCCCACTCTTAGTGAAAGATACACAGGGAACGGAGGGCCAGTCATTCTCTCTCTCTCCTCTCTCTCTGTGTCTGTGTCTCTCTCTGTGTCTCTCTCATGTGTGTGCATATGTGTGTGGTATGTGTGTATATATGTGTTGAGTGTGTTGTGTGTGTGTCTTGTATGTGTGTGTGGGAGTGTGTGCATGTGTAAAAGCTTTTTATGTGGAACTGACTGATGTGATGATTTTATGTGACTGTTAAAGGAAGAACAAAGCATACTGTCTTTGCTAGGAATAGGTAGGAAATAAAGATCACTGTTGTGTAAATAAATAGTCATTTCCTGGGCTGGAGAGATGACTGAGCTGGTGAAGCTGGCTGTACCAGTGTGAGGACGTGAGTGCAGAGAGCAGCACCCAGGGAGAAGCCAACTGGGGCCCTGTGCCCCTCCAACCCCGATACTGCCCAGTCAGTGAGCCCGGGGGCCAGGGAGAGATGTCATCTCCAAAAAATAAGGTGAAGACGTGATTGAGGAAGACACCCTCAATCACCTCAGTCACACACACACACACACACACACACACACACACACACACACACACAC
>NW_026596155.1:2498613-2564863 GCF_907164565.1 Psammomys obesus
CACACACACACACACACACACACACACACACACACACACACACACACGGCTCTTTCTGCATCCACTTCCAATTAATAATACAAGCCGGGATCAGAAGTTCTCGATCTTAAACTTGTGCTAAGGCTGGTTTTCAATCTCCCTGGCAAGTTGCTTTAACCTCTCTGAATGTGTTTCTCCAGCTGTCATTTTGGACAATAAACACACGAGTCCGTTTGTGTGACGGTACCTGGCACTGTGTGACCATGTCGTTGTGACCTAGGATTAGGGCCGCACACCCAAAACCAGCCCAGAGGCAGGAAGCAAGGGCTCCCTAGGGGCCAGCACTAACCCTGGCTTCCAGGTGTTGATGTGGACAGTCCCTTTACATGTGAAATGAATCAAAGGCAGAATAGCTGGTGTTTTCCACCTGGTAAGACTGGTTACCAGCAGGTGAGTGGAGGTGGCAGTGCTTGAGTTATTAACAGACAGAGAGAGGCAGAGCTGCAGAACCCTGCCTGGCTGCACTGGTCTGAGGGCAGGACAGGGGAAGACCTTTGCTTCCTCCTGAGGTCGAAACCCCTGGAAACATGTCCATAACCCTGGCATTCTTCCACCCACAGCCCTGTCTCCAGGCGGCTCTCTCTGCTGGAACGGACATCACCCCTCATCCGTCAGCATCTTCACCACCACCCAGATTCTCAAGGGAGCTGACATTCTCTAGCAAATGACCGTGTGACTTCTGCTGGGCAGTGCTCCCTGTACCCCAGGGACCTGCCTACCCAGGGAATGGTTCACGTCTTGTAATTAGCTCATGGTAGCGAGCTGTCATTTAGAACCACCGTTCTCACCACACTGCCACAGAACAAATAGCAGACTATGCTGAAGTTTATGGTGAGCATCCAGATACAAACAGGAAGCTGGTGAAGGCAAATTGAGGTTCTTGACCACTGCAGAATCGGCTCGTTGTTGTCCTTGGAGACCTGGGAGACAGGGGAAGGCCTGTCCTGGCAGGGCAAGATCAGATGTGTTGTGTCGTTGAGCACTGCACAGTTTGTCTGGATGCTATTTTAAAGTACTGCGTTTTATCCCTCTTTCCCGATGGTGTAGGAATCTTCCTGGAGTTGAGGGAGCTGGCTGGCTTGTTCCTTCTTCTCTGGGGTCTGTGGGCTGGACCCCGTTTCCCTAAGTACAGGCACTTGCCAAATTGCCATCACTGCCTGAGACAGTCATTTCCCTTCCTCAGAGGACAATGAGGACTATCCAGAATTTATTTTTATTTCTAGGATTCTGATGCTCATAAACATTGAAAAAAAAAAAAAAAAAGCAAACAACAAATAAGTACTTCCAGCTAAATATATCTGCAGATGTAATATTTTTCTTGTTACTTGCTGAACAGAAAAATTATATTTTATTTGTTTTTTTAAGTTTTAGAGCACTAAAAATGAAATAAACAGGCACACTGGAAATAGCTGATATTCAGCTTAGACAAGAGTATATGAATATATCTCATTTAAGTATGGTTTAAATGAGACTAAGAAATAAGTAGCTATTTAAATATTTAATTTTAGGCATCTAGTACAACTGTATTCTTTTAAAGAATTATTTTGCATATGGGTGTCTTAGCAGCATCTATGTGTGTACACCTTGTGTGTGCCTGGTGCCCTAGGAGATCCAAAGAGGGCATCAGATCCTCTCAGATTGGACTGAGCTGCCTTGTGGTTCCTGGGACTTGAACCCTGGTCTTCTGGAAAGACAGCCAGTGCTCTTACGTGATGAACCATCTCTCCAGCCCCCTATAAAGAAATTCTTACATAAAACTGTCATCTGTTGGGCTGTGCCTAACTAAATTCAGAAGTATTACAAAATAATTATTGCCTTTAAAAAGCTATACTTTCACAAAGGATATCTTTCATGTTTAATTATGTGTGTCTGTGTCGGGGTAGGTGTATGTCTGTGTTGAATGCCCAAGCAGGCCAGAGGAGTGTGTCAGATACCCCGAAGCTGCAGTCATAGGCTGGGAACTGAACTCAGTCCTCTGCAGGAGCAGCCAATGCTCTGGGCCGCCGTCTTGCTCTCTACTTTTAGTTTTTATTAACAGCAGACAAGCACAGCCATTCCAAAGCAGGTGGGGTCAACTGCTACTACCATGCGTATTTCTGAGATTATCTTATGGGTGTGCTTTTCTATTTCTAAAAACCAATATTATAATAGTTCTTTTTACCATCTTTTGAAGTTCTTTTTACCTATCACTATATTATTTAAGGATTCATATTATAAATAGTATGAACTGTATCTTTTTGGCTTTGTGTGGTTGTTTATTATCTTGTCTGTATTTGCTTTTAAAAACTTTTACATTTTATTGTGCGCATATATGATTGTGTATGTTTATGTGTGTGTGCTTATATGTGCATGTATGTATGTTGTATGTTTGTGCCTGTGTGCATGTTTGCACGTGTGTGCTTGCGCACATGTGTGTGTTCATGTGTGTATGTGTGGGTATATGTGTTTGTATGTGTGCACATGCATGCAGGTGAGCAGATGAGAAGTTGGTTCTTTCCTTTGATCATGCGGGTTCCAGATAGTAAACCCAGGTCAGACTTGGCAGCAGGCTCCTGTGTGCCGCGCAGTCCCCTAGGCTCTGCCTATTCTTGTTCTCAGTGCTGAACCCTCTTCAGTAGCACCCTAGGCCCTGGCAGATGGCACAACAGAGTCCTTGGTCCCGTGTCAGTGCCATGCCGCGGTGTTCCTTTGGATGCAGGGCAGAGATCTTGAGGGCGCAGAGTCCCATGCGGCCCCTCTGCGGCCATGCTCTCCCGGTCTGGTGCTCTCCACGTAGAGGTTTCGAGCTTTCTGAGAGACAACGACCCTGTAGGCATCCTGCAGCAGCTCCTTGTTCAATCTGCACCCCTGGCGACTGCTTCCTTGAAGCATCCTGCTGTGTTTCATGCTTCACCTGCATTAGGATTGCTGTATCATGCTGATTTGGGGATTATTTGTACATTCTAGTTGCCGTTCAGTTCAGATCACTGAGATCTCTTGTTCCATCACTCTCCCTCTCTCTTCAGTTAGTTCACAATTTTCTGTCCAACTTGCTTAATTTCAAATCCTGATTTCTCCAGAAAATAAAGTTTAATATTAAAAAAAAAAAAAAAAAGACTGGAGAGCAGGCAGACTTCATTACAGTTGCTCCCTGATTCACTGTAGGGTATGTCCATAAACAGCGAAAAACCATTAAGCTGGCAGCACTGTGAATTTCGAAAGCGCAGCCCGCCCCTAACGTGCAGAGAGTCATACCTCGGCAGCGCATTGTACCTCCACTTATCGCTGGTTCCTTTGTTTGGTGGTTGGCTGAGAACCGTGGCTTGCTGCCACCGCCTAGAATAGAGACAGCACCACATATGGCTAGTCCTAGAAAAGATCAAAATTTACAATCTGGAGTAGTTTCTACTCAGAGCGCCGCGCTTCTGTGTCATTGCACTGTTGAAGAATTGTAATTCATGCCATCCCAAGTTGGAAAGCATCTGTGTAGTTATTTCCTTTTATTTGTGTACGCGTGCATGTGCCTGTGTGTGCGTGTGTGTGTGTGTAAGTCAGAGGGCAACCTGTGCCAGCTGGTTCTTTCCTTCTAACATGTAGATCCCAGGGATTGAACTCAGATCAGGGTGCCTTGGTCTGCCGAGTCATGTGTATATCTCAAGAAACTAAGAATTCTAGATCACACCATTTTAAAAGTTGAAAACCATTTTTATGTTTAAAGAAACCGATTCAGAAATCAAATGTGTTACCTTTGAATAATATATAATTGTACTTACTAACACTAATCAAGTATTTCTAGTATGTGTGCTGACAGAGTCATAGTAGCTGCTGAAGGGTTCAGCCCCTGTCCATGTATTGGGAAGGTCAGAACGGACAATGTTCAGGAGATGTGACAGTTAAGTTAGATAACTGTTAGACTGGAAACGGCCCCTATCAAACCATGGTGACCAAACCAGACAGACACAGAAAGACACCAGCCAAGGGGCAGAAGAGGGTACACGGGGAGACATGGCCGCCGGGGCTCCAGCTTGCTTCCTCGAGGACACGGCTGAGGACACAGCTGCATGGTGGCGCTCCGTGAGCTAAGGACCCAGATGTGAGAGGTGTGAAGTCCAAGTCTTTGAGTCTGGCTGTGCCCTACCTGGGGGCTCAGCCTAAATCGTCGCTTTTCGTTTTGTTCAACACAAAGTGTTATTTCCAGCATGCACCCTTGTATGTATTTAACATGAGACACCGCATCTGTAGAGACTATATTGTGATCACCAAAACAGAATGCTACGTGTACTTCCCAAGAGAAATCAGGTGAGGAAACGGGCAGTTATATCCTTTGCAGCCCATGTTTCCTGCTTAAGCCTTTAGAATCAGTAGCGCAGACCTTAAATATACTCAGTGGATGATTATTTGGCTCTAATTGCCACAAATGCTGACTCTATCAGACATGGTTAACCTGTGTTTCAGTTGTGCGTCTCTGCCCTTTTCCCCAAGCTCTATGTGAGCTGTTGTCAGTAGAAGAGAGCAAGGCCACCTCCACCCCTCAGCCTGAGGAGAAGGCTGTGATTGTCAGGGGGTGAGCTCACGATGTCTGCCATTATTATAGAATGTTTTCACGGGAACTCAGTTCCCCGCCACCAGAGGAGATGTTTCAGGAACTGTTCATGTTTTTTTATTACACAGCATCATTGCTTCTGAGAGGAAGAGGGGCCACTGAAAGAAAATGCAGTGAACGATTCGTAGGTTGCACAGACTAACCTCCTCACAAGTTAGAAAGGCAATGTATTTAAGGTAGTGTGTTTCATACGGGTTTTGAACACATACTATGGCTGGCTGATGAAATCAACATTCCTGCCTGAAGAGCAAGTACCTCACTAATACACAATTGCCCTAGCACTGAACACATTATCTTAACAAGTGTGTGACACAGACCGGGGCTGGAGGAAAGAATACCATGAGGCATGGGGTATTCTTGCTGACAGTAGATATTTTGTCCCCGTAAATCCTCTACCAAAATCACTCTAAAGACTTGTACTATCTACTCTTTAGTCATTTATCAGGGACACGAGTGAGAAAAATTAGGTACGATGAAGCCTCAAAGACACATTTTAAAATACTAGCAGCTCCTACTGACACAGAAGATACAAGGCCCTCACTATACTCTTCCTTAGTCCCAGCACTTAGAAGGCAGGAGCAGAAGGACCTCTGTGAGTTCAAGGCCAGCCTGATCTACACAGTTCTGGGACATCCAGGGCTATATAGTGAGACCCTGTCTCCAACTTAAAAAGAAGAGCAGGAGGAGGAGGAATAGGGAGAAAAGGGGGTAAACAGGGTTTTCCTCTTGGTTTTCCCCAAAGGTGGTTTTTAAAATAGGCCACGTGTGACCCACAGTGAAGTGGTTAGGGCATGGCTCTTTGTGGTGGCCAGTCTTGTGTTTCGATAATGCGGCAAAGTCAGATAGCCGTATCTTAATCTCCCCAACTCTGCTCTCCAGTTGTCAACCCTCAGTCCCATCAGTGAAACCTCACCCCACTTCCCAAACATGAGACAGAAAATGTGTTTTCTATTCTGTTCATGTAATAGTGTATAAATCGTTTTGCTGGACAGGCCGTCCTGTCCAGTAAAGAGGGCTCTATGTCTGCTGCGTCAGTAGTAGAACTGCTTGTATTTTAAAGTGTCTTTGCTGCGTCACGGTACCTAATCATTACCGTTCATGTGTCCTTGCTAAAATGATTAAATAGTAGACGCCAGTAAAATGTCTCATGCAAGGTGTACCAATGGATAGGTGTGATGCAAAAGCTTTGGCTTTATACGCTGCAAAATCTGTTTCATGATATGAAAACATGGACATGAGACTAAATTGGAAAAACAGAAATTACAAAAGAGTACCAGCCCATGTCCCTGTGTGGCTCAGGAAGCTGTGCCTCCTGGGAGAGACCCGGACTCCCTGCTTTTTGCGCCCCTCGCTTACACGTGTGTGTGAATATCAATAAAGTAGAGAAAAAGTACACCATGGGTTCACACTCTCCTACGAAACAGCGTATTCATAGGAGTGTGCATGTAGGGATATCTGGTTTCGTCTTCAAGTTTTACTTCAAAAAGTCACATAGCATGTTATGTTTGTCAACTTCCTGTCCTTATGTTTTTATTCATTTAACTCCTAAAATTAACCCATACGGTTCCATGTAGTAAACCACAAATTACCCCTTACAATGGACTCTTACTGTCACTTTATGTTCGTTCTTCCACGCGTCCTGCACTCGTGAAAGGCTGCCTCTCAGCACGTGCCTTGGAGCGGAGCTGTGGGATGAGACAGCCTGCACACTTCCGTGTCACTCCTGAACCAACCTAATGTCACACTGAACTTTTGGTATTATGTCGGGTTCCCCGTGCTGGGTAGTTTCCTTGCTCTTAAGTGGTGAGGGGCAACAGAGTTTTTATCTCTTAGTTCTGAGGTCAGAAGTCTGAAGATCTAACAGTCTCCAGGAGCTGTGTTCCTTCTGATGGCATCAGGGGTGGTCAGGGGTGGTGTGGTATGAGGCCCCCTCCCCACCAGCTTCTGGGGGCCGTCACATGGTCCTTCCACAGCCTGTCTGTCTCCCCTCACACTCCTTCCTCTGATTTTGTGATTACACCAGCCTGGCTCAGACCTTCCAGAAGATCCTTCTCCTCATTTCCGGGCCCTGACGTCACCATGTTTGCAGAAGCCCCTTTATCAGTTTGGGGCAGGTCTCAATATGCATCCCTGGCTGCATGGAGTTAGTTGTGTAGAGCAGGCTGGCCTTGAGCTCACAGAGCTCGGCCTGCTGGCATCAAATGCTTGTGCTGGAAAGATGCTTGCAGCTGCTGCCTGTAATTTCTGTTCCGGGAGCTTCTGTGCCCTCTTCTGGCCCCCATGGGTATTGCACACACATATACACATAAAGTAAAAATAAAATCTTGATAAACATGTTGCCACATCTGGCCTTGCAAAGTCCCTTTGACCATGGAAGCCTCCATATGTCCTAGGGATGAGGATGGAGCTAACTTCGGCTGAGGCCTTATCTGCATTGTATAAATGTGGACCTTTTATGTTAGTGGGGAAAAGATTTATTTTGGTGCATGGTAAACTTGTTTTATTAATTTGCATTTCCTTTGTTACTAACCAGGTTGTGCATCCTTCCCAAGATTCATGGTGATTCATTTCTGTTTTCTGGGAAATGTGTATTTGTGCTTTGCTCATTTTTGGGGTAGGTTTTGTTTGCTTTCCTGTCACTGATCAGAAGGTGCTGATTGTATGTTTTGGATCTCATGCTTTTTTTTAGTTAGGTGTCCCAGGTTCCCCTCCCCCAGTTTGGGACTTGTTTGTTATTTGTGTCTCTTTAGTTGAGTTGGCTGTACAGTGGCTTTTAACTTTGATAAAGTTGATTCTGTTTACATGTGTCTAGTTTTGCTTAAGATTCCTTTTAACCCTGAACACGGAATATTTTCCAACTTTGTATTTGTTTCTTCCACCTCCCCCCAAACACTCAGGAGATTGTATGAGGCAGGATGATCATGAGTTCGAGTCCAGTGAGGCCTCCATAGCAAGACTCTTTACAGACAAGTCTGATTGTCCCATTAGTGCCTAGTCGTGTGGTGGTGAAGCGAGTGAGCACACAGCTGCGCACACGAGAGGGTCAGAGACGGAACAGGGCCTGACCTGGATCTCTGAGTTAATAACCAGGGCATCTCTGTGCCTATGTGTTTACAGTTGCCGGAGGATTAAGAAAGTGAAGTCTCCATGATAAATCGTCGGGCTGTTAAAAACTTTTTGTTTTCATTTCAAGCGGAAGAAAGCCGCTGTGTGGGAAGCCCAGGTGACCACATGCTTGGCAGGTTGGGAGAGCTGTGTGTGTTCACCCTTCACCAAGGGCCTCTCCCCTAGTGCATGGGGGTCTGATGCGCTTCTCGGAGGAATATGCACCGACTTGTTTGAAACTGTGGGGAAAGGTGTGTCTCCACACCACGGGCCAAGTAAAGACTGGAGCTGGTACTTCCGCCGCGTGTCATATGTAGCATGTGCTCACAGAATTCCATTTCAGCAAAGCCCTGGTGGCTGGAATTCAACTGCGGCGACCATGGTGCGCCGTGAGGCTTTGCCGTTAATGGAACTCCGTGCCTAATGGGCACACAGGTTTTGAGGAACTCTGGAAACAAAATCAAATGGGTACCCGGGGTAACTCCATTTTTTGCTAAAGCAGCGAATTTTTTTTTTTTTTTTTTTGCATGGAGCTTACTCTGAAAGCATTTCAGGTGAGTAGCGGGGCCTGCAGACAGGTTCTCTCTGTGCCCAGGTTCAAGTGTGCTTCACTGTGCAATGCAGGCTGTCCTTGAACTCATCTCTTTTGTCTCCACCTGCAGAGGAGTGGCCTCACCCTTGTTTTAGTGGGCTGAGGATTAAACCAAGGCTCTTAGACATACTGAGCAAATGCTCAATTACTGCCCCATACCTCCAGGCCCCCAAATTTACTTTTCCTTGTTGTGAATTTTGAGACAGGTTTACCTTACCTCAGGCTGGCTGGATCTTATAGTCCCCCTGCCTCAGCCTCCTGAGTGCTGACATGACAAATCCACCAGGGTCTTGCTCTGTATTAGGCCAAGCTGGTCTCCAGTTTGAGTTCCTCCTGAGCTCTGAGGCTGTGGGTAAGCATCACCGAGCTTGGCCCTCTGGGGCATTTTAAACCACCCTCACTTACCTTTGCCTTGAGATACCGTTAATTTGCTCATTTCAACTATATTGTGTTTTACTCAATGTTATCATCAAGCAGTCTCTTTGTCTTTCTGCTTCTCTGTATCTCTCCATTTTTCTGTTTCTCTCCGTCTCTCTCCTGTTACTGAGACAGGTTAGTCCTAGAGCTAGCTATCTAGATCAGGCTGTCCTCAGAACTCACAGAGATCCATCTGCCTCTGACTCTGGCGCTTTAGCTGGGCTTAAAAGCACACCGTTTTCCTGTTTCTTATTTACCGTGTATTGTCAGATGTTGGGCAAGCAAGTTGAGCAGGGGCATTACCTTTGTCTCCTACACTATATACTTTTGTTTTGGTCTGGTGCTGGAAAAAGACAGTCAGAATAACAATTCCACAGTGTACTCTGGGAACAAAAAAAAGTGACTGCCTGTGAAACCTGGGGGTTTGGGATGATGTCTCTGCAGAGACAGGGGCCACTGAGCTCATGAGTGAGGCAGAGCTGTGAGCTGTTGGCCACAGCTGCGTGGAGCCCGAATCCTGAGATGTGGCAAGTCTGGCCAGTGCAAGGACGGTGAGTGACTGCTCGCCTACAAAGCAGCAGCCATCGCTGGAGCGCATGCCTCCTCATTCTCACTGTGTACTAGACCCTCTTCCGTGTGAGGGCTTGAGGACCACAGCCAGATGTGAGGGAATCCATGCATCACTGGAGGATACTGATGATTAGGAAGAAACTGTAAGCAAACTCAGAGGAATGTTTAGCCCAGCTTTGTTTTGGAGACAACTAAGGGTTTTTGTGAAGGTTTTTCATTTGGCAAGAAGTAGGATATGTTAAATTACAAGTTCTTAAAAATTATATGCTATACTCTTAACTTTCTGAGAAGCAATAAATCTGGTCTACTCAGAGATCAGAACAACTTAAGAGAAAAATCTGGTTGTGCCACTTGCTACACAAATGACTTTCTGTTTATCTTTTTATGTATTTGCCTATCAGAGACTCTCAGTACAAACCTGAATAAACACTGGTTCCCACCACTGAGTAAATTATTAGGTTAGTGAGCATAGATCAATTCATTAGTAAATGTATCTTAAATAGGTTAATAATAATAACTGCTATTTCTGTACACCTCTGCCCATGACAATTTATCCTGGAGACACATTGGAGTGACTGTAGCCTGGGAACATGGATTCCATGTTCCATAGCGGTAACAAAGTAACAGAACAAGCGCCTGGAAGCTCTTAATTGTAGTCCCGGGAGTAGAGAATCAACATGTGGTATCTGCTTTGGTATTCAGAAGGTAGTTCAGGAGCCGTGGAGGCCGCCGTTAGGACAGGCTGCCAGTCCTGCAGTCCTGAGATGTCGTTTAATTACCGGTCACTTTAAAGGGCCAGGCTTTGGCTTTATTGATTTCCTTTTTTTTTTTTTTCCTTTGTGATTTTTGTTTGTTTGAGACAGGGCACATACACACTACATAGCCCAGGCTGGCCCAGCACCTGTGCTCATCCTGATTCGGCCTCAGGAGTGCTGGACTTCCAGGTACAACCCACCATGTCCAGCTTCCTGTTTGATTTTGGTTTTGGAGACAGGGCCTCTTGTAGCCCAGGGTAGCCCAGGGTAGCCCAGGGTAGCCTTAAACTCTCCAAGTCACCCTGGATGACTTGAATCTTCCTGCCCCTCACTTCCGAGGGCCGGATTCAGATGTGACAGCCACCATGCCCGGTTTATGTGTTTGGGGAGAGAGGGATCAGACCCAGGCAGGTGCTCTACCCTGAGCTCCGCCCCCAGCCTGAAATGTCTCTCCATGATTCGTGACTCCTTTGTATGGTATTTGATTTCCAATATTTGGTGCTTTTTCCCTCACTGATTTTGCTTAATTCTGTTTAGTCTTTGGATGTACTGTGTCTGGTTTCTGTGACTTTAACCTTGCTCTGGCCCATTTTTTTGCCGAGGGTGAGGCCCGTCTTGGTCAATGTTCTGTGTGAATTTGAGAAGAAGGCATGTTATTTATGTATTGTTGAAGAGAGTGTTCCTAAGGTCAGCAGTGGTGCCAGATGTTTGCTAGTGCTGTTCAGGTGACCTGTTTCTGTGCTGACTTCCTTGTGCACATCTTTTGGAATGCAGAACAAACCCAGGGCCTTGTGCATGCTGCGTGAGTGCCCCTATACCCTGCAAAGCCAGCTTGAAATTTCTCTCCTTAATTCTTGACCCTGGGCTTAAAGGCTTGCACCAAGAGAGAAAATAAATGTAAATCCCATAGTATTTGCTCTATCAAATATTGCAGGAGGACTTGAGGTCTCCAACCCTCTCTTTTATTCCTTTCTCTGTGGGGCCTGTGGAGTTTGCCTCCTGTGCTGTTAGCCTTTACCCACTCAGGAATGGTGAGCTGACTCTGCCCACAGGAACTGCCCCCTCTCCTTCTGATGTTCTCCCCTTGTTCTAACAATGGCAGTGTGTGAAGTTAATCTAGTTTCCATTTTCCCTTTTGGTTGGCGTTAAAATGGTATGCCCTCTGCCATCCCTCTGCCTTGGTTTTTTGTTTTTGCTGGTTTTTCAGTCAAGGTCCCCCTTGCTACCTGTATCCATATCAGAGTGGCCTCAAGCTGCTGGGGTTCCTCCTGCTCCTGCCCCTCAAGTGCTGGTACAGACAAGCGTCACCCCAGCCCCCCGACTATACTTTTAATCATTCTGATGGTATGTGTTTGCAGTTACTCTCTTGTAAATACTATCTGTGCAGCTGTGGGGCTTTTACACCCTGGCTTGTTATTGATGAAGATGAGGTGATCCAAGTGATCATAGTTATGCAGTTGTGGCTACATTAGTGTCTATTACTGTGACTTTTTTCTGTTGCCATTGTTCTTTACCCCCCCCCCCTTCCCTTCTTCATGTTTTTACTCAGGACTCTCGATTTACCGTTATTTTCCTTTCTTCTGAAGCCCAGGCATTGGTGATAAAGTTGGGGAATGGTCCTTCTCTCAGGCCAGAGAAGTGTGTGGTGTTCACCTGGGGAGCTGGCCTTGGTGTGAGCTGTGCCCCAGTGTGACATTTTCTTATTGAAGGTCTCCTCACCCTTTACCAAAGGCCAGAACCGGGTCTCCAGTGTGAGCCTCCCAGGCTCCTGATGGGAAGCCAGCTTGACCCTCATCATCCAGTCTGAGAAGTGGCTTCCCGGGCAGGGGCAAGAATCCTGCTTAAGATTTCTTGTGTTAGGATAAGCTCGTTTTGCCCGTTCTTTAACTTTTCTTCTGTTCCTGGTTTTCACCACTCGGTAATTTACAACTGTGAATTGTATTGTGGGCACATCACACCTTTCACTCCGAGCAGCTGTTTTCTTCCTGTACGCCCAGCCGTGGAGGTAGACATAGTAGGACTGCCCACAAGTCCCAGTGAGCCTGGGCTGAAATGTCGGCCATACTAAAAGCCAAAGGTTGGAGACGTGCTGCGGCTTGTATGGTATGTCTGTGACCTGGGCGTTCCTGTAGGACAACATCCTTAAAGATGTAGTAGCAGCTGAGAAACCAGCCGTGGAGCTTTCAGGTTGCTCCACCAAAGGCTGTGGCTTAGCCTCCATCAACAGTGCTTGCGCGTCTCCATTCTTGCTGCTGTTGCTAAGTATATAGTTTATAAATTCTCAGTTTCGGCCAGTTGATGAACACATATTTTTCTGTGCTTTTATTTGATCTCTGGGGTTCTTACTACGTGTACTTGGATATCCTTTTTTTTTTTTTTTTTTCGTGGTTTCCATGGAGACAGGCTTCCCCTTGAAGACAGGCCAGCTTCAGTCCTCATGCCTCCTGAAGGCTGGGTTATCGATGGAAGCCGTTAGGCTCTGTCGGTTTTTAATTCAAGTACATGTTGGTCTGTGATTTGTGATTAAAATAATCCCATAGATATTCTTGACTTGATTAGGCAATCTGTCTATGTTTAACGGTATGAGGAATGCTAGAATCTTCCCCACCTTGGTCCGACAGCTAGCTTAGAAACTGGGAAATCGTGTGGTTGATCTCCTCCAGGTATGACGCCTGGGAACTTGTCTAAGGTGACAGTGCAGAGGCTTACGGCTGAACGCCCTGACGGGGACTTCAGCAAATTCTTCTAGACTACAGTGTCTGTTGGCCAGGATTACATAAGCACTGAGCTATGACAACTCTTTGCAAGTCTTTTATGCAATATAGAAACACTTGCTTTCAGAGAGTGCCAGTAATTGTAGGTGTAAGTACAAGCGCTTGTTTCAGAGCATAAGCGAATTATACATAGTAGCAGCTAGTCTTCATTGAGGTAAACGCTTCTCTGAGGTGTCCATCAGTGACGGCTGTCCTGACACTGGAGTAGCAATGGGAGCCATAGCTGGAGGTAGGTGAGGAGGCTAACCTAGAGATACCTCCAGGGTCTGCTCAGGGCTCTCAGTCGGGCCTGTGCTCTCGGTGGTCCTGGGTTCTTTTTGTGTGCTTTCTCCACTGAGAAGATATTTAAAGTATCAAAGGGACAAGCAGTTTAGCCTGGAGAACGTTAGGAAATAGGTGCCCTATAAAGATGATGGATGGTTTTAGAACGTCTCGCATTGGGCTAAACTGTGATGACTGCCATTGAAGGGCAGAGAGCTCAGCCTCAGAAGGTAGAAATTTGATCTATTGTTGTTGTTGTGATGATGATGATGATGATGATGATGACAGGTCTCACTGTGGAGTCCTTGATGTCCTGGGTAGCCTTGAACTCACAAAAGTCCACCTGCTTCTGCCTCTAGAATGCTGGGTCCAAGGTGAGGTCACCATGCCTGCCAAGAATTTCGTCTCTTCTGAATACTGTTAGTGACAGTAGCACTGTCAAGGATCTCTTACAAGCTATGGACCAATGGAGAATTTTCAAAGTGTGGCCCACAGCTGCATCTGTAGTTATTTTCTAATTCACATGTTAAATTGTTGCCTCACATGTAGTTTGCAGAACTTCTGAAAGTTTTGCCCTTACTCTTCAAGTATAAGAAAAAGCTGGATTTTTTTTTTCCTGGAAAACTCACAAGGAGGAAGTGCTAAGGAAGGGCAGGGGCTTGGTGAAGCAGTTTCCTTTCCTCCTAAGGAAGGCTAAGCTAGCCATGATGTTTAAAGGTTTTAGCAAGCCTCTGGGAGGCAGCTGCTGACAGGACGAGGAGAGTCAAAGCGCAGATGATTCACTTAGTCTGTGTGCGTCTGTCATTAAATAATGAAAATCCTTTAAAAAGATTTTTGGGAGGGGAGGTGTCAAGAGTTTTTCAGGCATTAACATAAAAGGTTGGATTAAGGAATACTGTCTGGATTAAGGAATATTATCCCACTGATATTTAAATACCCTCCTGTTGGCAGTACAAACTATTTTTTTTTCTTGTGGGGAAAAAAATTAGGATTTGTCTTAGAAAGCCTATTAAACACAGTAATCTTCATAATTATAAAAACCCCAAAACTATTAACATTCCTGTCAAAATGTAATTCCATAGTTTGTCCTCCCAGTGTATGTCTTGCCTGTTTTTCTAATCTTTTGCTCTGTAACTCTCCTCCTGAGTTGGGCATGGTGGCACAAGCCTGTAATCTCAGCCCTTAGCAAGCTGAGGCTGGAGGCTAGCTGTGAGTTTAGTCTAGGTAAGCCTGAGCAGAAAAGACTACAAAGCAGTGAGACCCTGTGTCCAAAACAAACCGAATAACGTCTCCTCTTAAGTATCCACTGGAGAAGTGATTCTGTCCATCTGTCTGCCATCTATCTAACATGCTTACTATAGATATTTTATTATCTCTGTCATTGGTAGTAATAGTATTAGGGATATATATGTGTGTATATATGTTTGTGTAGATAGTGTATATGAGTTTATCATTGTGTAAGTTTCTGTAAACATTCTTAAGGAGTTACGTTATTTTTTTTACTTGATTAAACAATTATGGTTGTAAAAGGGGATGAATTTTCATAACCAGGGTAAAGGAAGAAAATGAATATTTATTGAATATCAGTAATGCTCTTAGCATATCATATATGTGTTGTTTGTGTATTACCAAAAGGCCATGGGGGAAGAGGTCATCGGGGAAACTCAGACCCAGGATTTAAGAGCTTTGATCTCAGGGTTCTGTGAATTCCTGTTCTTCTTTCATGTACTTCACTTGGCTTTCATCAGGACACTCTTCCCTCAGCTTCTGGGGTAAGAGTTAGTTTCTACTTCTTTGGCGTATGGTTTTGTTTTTAGACTAAAATGAAAAAGATTTATTTATCTCTAAGAAAATTCTCAGATTCTGGTCAAGCCTTTATGTTAAATAAACATGAAGCTCATAGTTTCCAAGACTTGTTTACTCTGAAATAGATGCATTAATGTAAGACAGCGATCAGGACATGAGGGAGAGCTACAAGGCTTAGATTCCCCTCCAGCCTTATTTTCGCCCCTTGTGGTAAAAGTAGCGGTTCATTTGTCTCCTAGCGAACTTCATTAGCGAGTGAAAACAATTCCATTCACAGTAGCAGCAAAAAATGACATGAGTCTTAGGAACAAGTTTAAGTGAAAGACTTGTGCACTGAAAAATCACTGAACGCTGGGGAGAGGTGGGGAGGACATGGGCCAAAGCAGGCCCACACTTGTGGATTGGTGGAATTAATGAGCAAGTCCACACACCTGTAGAATCAGTTCAGTCGCTGTCCAAATCCAAATAGCCTTCTTTGCAAAATGAATGAAAAGATGACTGAACACCCCCACTCCCCAAACAGCAGCAGCAAGTGAGAGTGACAGCCCTCGCTGGATGTCCAAGCTGCAGGAGGCAAAGGCAGGAAGTCTAGTCTACACTGGAAGTTGGAGGCTAACGGTCAAATGACAGGATCTGCTCTTGCATGAAGTCAAAACAAATGTCTTAACATTCCCATGACCCTAGAGAGACTCACAGCTTACAGCAGTCTTGAAGAAGAAAATAGGAACAAAGCCTTTCTATTTCCTGGTTCCAAAACATATCACAAACGGGCAGTAACTTTAACATTTACAGCAGTGGAACAGAATGACAAAATAGATAGCAAGAAATAAGCTCATGGATTAGGAGCAAAGTCACGTTCTATCTCAGGTGTAGCAAGGACACAATGGGTAAAGACAGTCCCCTGTAATAAAGGGTTTTGGGGAAACTGGGGACCCAAATGCAGAAAACTGACATTACACTCTTACTTTACAGGATATGTAAAAACCAAACCAAAATACTGTAAACTAGAAACCAAAAGCTTCTAGGGAAAAGCAAGTGAAGGCTGCTTGCTATTGGCTACACTGAAAGTATAGTCACCAAAAGCAGTTGGGAGAGATAGCAGTAGAGGGAATAGTCAGGAGAAAGGAGACAGGTGTGAGGAGACAGCCTGCCTGCAGGAGGAAATGCCAGCAGTGAGCGTTAAGAGGTTAAGATCCCAAATATCCAAGAGACTCAAACAATTTATTAGTAAATTCCCAGATAACCCAAGTAGAAACCGAGCCAGTGACCTGGACAAGTATTTCTCAAGTGAATGTATTCCACTGGGTGGGCTTTATATGGAAATATGTTCAGCATCACGTGGACATCAGGGAGTTGCAGGCCCACATCCTGAGCTGCACCTGTGCCCGGGTGGCCGTTGGCTTGAGAGACAGACGATAGCAAACACTGGCCAGGTGGAAGAAAAACAGCCTGCACGCGCTGCTCTTAGGGATGTAAACCAATAGAGCTGTTACGGAAACAGTGCAGAGGCTTCTTAAAATGCTAAAATCAGTACTGTGCAGCGATCCAGCAGTCCTGCTTCTAGATATTGCAAAGGAATTGATGTCTGAGACCTCCAGCCCTGTGCTTGCCTTAGGGCTATTCACGATAGCCGAGATACAGAAACAACCCACAGGCCTCTTGATGTGGTGGTTTGAATGAGAATGGCCCCCACAGGCTCATATATATGAATGTTTGATTCTCAGTTGGTGGACTTTTAGGAAGTCTAAAAAAGTGTAGCCTTGTTGGGGGAGGTATTATTGGGAATGGGCTTTGAGGTTTCAAAAGCCCATACCAGATTTAGTCAGTCAGTCTATCTCTGTCTCCCTCTTTCTGTCTATCTACCTAGTTACCTGTCTGTCTGTCTACCTTCCTACCTACCTACCTATCCAACCATCCATCGATCTATCATCTATCTACCCATCCATCCATCTGTCATTTCTCTGTCTATTTATGTCATCCATCCATTCATCCATCCATCCATCCATCCATCCATCCATCCATCCATCCGTGTATCTATTTAAGCTTTCAGCTACTGGTCCAGTGCCATGCCTGCCTGCTGCACTCCCTATCATTGATAATCATGGACTAACCCTTGCTTACATTAAACTATAAGCAAGCCCCAATTAAATGCTTGCTTTCATAATTTTGCCTTGGTCCTCATGCCCCTTCAGAGCAATGGGACAGTAACTAAGACAATATATAAATGGATTCAATAGCATGACTAGAGAGACTGCAGAAACCCTTTTGCTTGCAAACGGTATGGCTGAACCTTCAGTTCATTATGTGAAGTGTGAATCCAGGCGGCTTTGCGAGTACAGCTATTATGTGCTGTCAGTTCTATGACAGACCAGCACAGTCAGAAAGTAGGATGGTGGTTGTCAGACAGCAAGTTTGGGGGAGAAATGGAGGAGCTGTTGATGACGGGTGCAAAGTTCTGGACGTCACCTTCCCGTGGTGTGGCTCTAGTGGTACCCCTGGGTTGTGTAAGCAATACTTGCCCAGCGCACAGATGTGCCGGGCCCTTCCTGTGGGTTTGTTTTATAAGATGCGTGTGAGTGATTTTTCTGTGCACCACATGTGTAGATGCCAACAGAGGCGAGAAAAGGGGGCATCAGGTACCCTGGAACGGGAGTTCTGGGCAGTTGTGAGCTGCCAGTGTGCAAGCGTAGTGAACCCTTCCAATTTTATTGTTGACGTAGCGGCTTTCAGGACTGTAGAGCAGTAGCACATTTTCTCGAATGCATTTGCTGAAATCTTTGTATTAACATTCGGCAGACTTGAGTTATATTTTCCAAAAATGAGTTTGTTGGGCAGCCTTCAAGTGAGTTCACTTTTGTTTGTTCCTCGGTCCTTAAATGTTTTCATCCCATTGCCTGCATGTGCCAGCACTCTCTGCTGCAGCAGGGCCCTTGGAGATAGATTGATTGTGCTTTGCACAGTAGCAACTCCACACACACCCAGCATAGCCAGAGGAGCTCTGGACCCCTCATCTGGAAGGCGCTGCGGCATGCCTTCCTGCCATACTGCAAGCCTGCGGCCAGACACGCAGAACTCTTGACAGCAACACGCTTCAGATCTTTGTTCTCAAAGTTTTAAGAAGCCAGTAAGTAGGCAAAGTCCCTGCTTAGACGTAGCCTTTCCTGTTTCTTGAACGGTAGCGTACTAGTTCCTGGAACCACAGCAAAACTAAGAGCAGGGCATGGCTACTCCCTAACAGACTGAAAACAAACTGCCTTCCCCCAGATTGTCCTTATCCACAACGTTCCCTGAGCCTTCCTGGCTCCTGTGTTAGGTTTCCTGGTTTTGTGTCTGAGATTAGCTAATTCCCGGCACGGTTGGCAAGTGACTGAGTGTCTGTTGATGCCTTCCAAAAGTGGGCTGATTTCACAGGGTCTGGAACTCAGTGGTCAGTTTCCTGACTGTGGGTCCAGCAAGGGATGTGTCTTACATACCTGCACAGCACGCACTTCTACATCCTTACATGAAGTGTGCCACATTGGAGGGCGGCCATCCTTATCATGTGCTCTGTTGGCTTCTTTGCTGTTTCTTAAAAAAAAAAAAAAAAAAAAAAATCAGTGTAATGAATTAACAAGACTTAAAAAAAAAAAAAAAAAAGGTTTCCAATCCCATTTAGGAAAGTGGTCCTTAAGCTAGGCATGATGGTATACACCTTTAATGCCAGCATTCTGTTAGGTGGGGGAGATGGATCTCTGTGAGTTCAAGGCCAGGCTGGTCTACAAAGCGAGTCCAGGACAGCCAAGGCTGCACAGAGAAACCCTGAAAAGAGAGGGGAGGAAGAAGGTCCTTAGCTCTGTGATAAAGCTTTTTATATTTATAACATGTAAGGGATAGCATTCCATTTAACTTAGGTATTTTTAGACTAACAAATTTGTTCACCACATGCTTAAAATTCTTCCCACCAAAACATTTTAAAATAAAACTAGAAAACTTGTGTGTTTTGATTTTAGGTGTTTCAAGGTTAGGGTTCACTCTCTGGCTTTATCCCTTTTACATATGCTTAACTGTTAAGCCATATAGTAGCGGTAAGGTTCATGATCTGTTTATGATTTGAACTTGATATGAAATGAATGGAAAACTTCCCCGTTAACTTGTATATAAACTGTGGGAACAGTATGAAGTTGAGGTTGCATGGCTTACGGAGTTGCTCTCGGGGGTTTAGCAGCTGCATCTCTGCATTTAAAGAAGCAGACTGTCACAGGGCTGTTTAAAGTTCTCACATGCTTGTTGACGGAGGCATGGCGACGGACATGCTGACTGTTCATGTCTTGACATTCTCCTACAGGAACAGAAGTGTGTTCCACCCACCAGCCAAGATGAACATGGTGAAGAGGATCATGGGACGGCCTCGGCAGGAGGAGTGCAGCCCGCAGGACAATGCCTTGGGCCTCATGCACCTCCGCCGGCTCTTCACCGAACTGTGCCATCCTCCGAGGCACATGACCCAGAAAGAGCAGGAGGAAAAGCTCTACATGATGCTGCCAGTGTTTAACAGGGTGAGTCCAGAGCCACGCCCAGTCCTCCCAGGGCTGCTGGGGCCACTGACATCTCAGGGGTGCTGGTGACGTCATAGGTGGACGAGAGCATGGGTCTTGTAGTCACAGCACCCAGGAGACTGAGAAGATTGCAGGTTCAAAGCCAGCCTGGATTAAAGAGGGAGACCCACGACGCCAAAACTTTCATTTCCTTCCATGTCTCAATAGTGAGAGGTTGCCTGACACAGAGACAAAAAGTGGATGGGTTTTAGACGAGGGAAGATTGTCAGTCATTGTGTTATTCTACTGTGCAATTGTCAAGCCCTTTGTAAGCTTTCATGTCGTCATATGGCATGGTAGTGTAGCCTTTAACCGGGCACTCAGGAGGCAGAGCCAGGCTAGCCTGGTCTATGGAATTCCAGGCTACCTGGAGCTACACAGTGAGACCATCTCAAAGGAAAGCATCATTGCCATTGGCTTTGCTCAGCTGGTTTTCTGGCATTTCCCATAAGAGGATAGTGACTGACACAGAGAATTGAGGAGCTGAGACGCTTGCATGTATTTCTGTTACTCTGTGAGTGTTGTTGTGGCTTTTTAAAATGACTGTGGTATTGGTCAAAGGTCTGCATGTGTAGCTTTGAGAAGTTTAGGAGCAGAAGGGCTTGAATCCTGCCGCTGTCCGCTAATGCTGCTTCTTCCTGATAACTCTTTTCTAATTGACTTTTTTCTGAAAATGTGAGAATTTGCTTCCTCCCCTCCCAGCCACAACAGATGCAATCCCCCTGCCTCAACACTCCACTCTCCCTTCTCCATGCACTGAGTCTAATCAGTGTCTACTGGCATAGTGCAAAGGTGAATCTTAAGGTGTGGCACATTTGCTGCTTCAGTATTTCAGACCTGTTCCCTGACCCTGTCACGTCTTCCTTTTAAAAAAGTTTCTGACTTTCCTCCCTACCTAACCCTCTTCTCTCTCCACCTCCTTTACCACTCCTTTCTCTCTCTTTTCTCTCAAACTGTTTCTGGCCTCCTCCTCCTTTTTCTTCTCTCTTTCTCTCTCTGCTGCATCCTTCTAACATCTCCCATGTCTCCCTCCATCCTCCCCTAACTCTATCCCTTCTTGATCTGTCTTTTCCTTTCCACTCTCTGTCTCCTGTCTTCTTCCTCCCTCCCTCCCTAGTTTCTGATTCACTAATCTCACTTCATCTCTACATTCTTCTCTCTGTTGGCATATCTTGTGGAAATTGCCAAGGCTATTCTTTTCTCCTAAATGTCTGTGCTGATATTAAAGGATGAGATATGGAAAATGCTCTGGAAAGTACACTTAGAGAAGGGGGAGCTTGTGGTAAGATTTCATTGCTTACGTCGTTGAGATCTCTCCTGGTCATAGTGTCCACAGGGTTTATTTATCAAAGGTGCTGTTACCTCGGGAAGCAGGAGTCTTTATAAGCTTGATGGCTAGTGTTTTCTTAAAGCCACTTTGTGGAGTGAGGGTGAAAGTTCCTTTTCAATGCATAGACTTTAACCTAATCTCCATTTTTTGTTTGTTTGTTTTTTTGTATCACTGACTTCTAGATCTGTACTGCTGTCAGAATTTCTGTTGTCTGTTGCCCTGGAGAGAGGCAGCCACCTTCACTTTGTGGATGAAACATAAAAACAAGACTATCTACCTGTTGCAGTTACTTTTCTCATTACTTTGTTAACATTCGCAGTCAGTATAACTTAAGGAAAACTTTAGGCTCCTTTTGGCTCACAGTTTGAGGTCACAGGCTATGGTGAGGAAGTTACAGTGGCAGGAGCTTGAGGAAGCCTGTCACATTGCAGCCATAGTCAGGAAGTAGAGAGAGACAAATCCTCAATGCTCAGCTCGCTTTCCCATGTGCTGAGCAGCTATGGTGCCTTTTCCTACCTCAGCCAATATAACCTAGATAACTCAGGCTCACACACTCCAACCTAGCCAGAGAGTCCTTACATGTGTGCCCAGAGGCTGACTTACCCACACAGCCCTCACAGGTGTGCCCAGAGGCCATCCTAACCAGACAGCCCCTAGTGGAACTAGAAGGCAGTGAGTTGAGGAGTGAATAGGTGAAAAGAATATACTAGGCTTTGGTAAATTTGAAATATTAGAACAAAATGTATTGAAAGAAGTTGCCTTAGTCTGGTGTTACTGTAGCAAAATACTTGAGGTTGGGTACTTTGTGTCAGAAGTTGGGAGGTCTAGACAGACAGCAAGGCTGCTGGCAGCCAGACAAGGGCTTCCCTTGCAAAAGGGAAGGGTTTGTGTGGGTTACAGGTCTAGATCCCAGACGGTCATGGAGGGAAGTCAATGGAGAAACACAGGAGCAGAAGGACCCTCAAGGGGTGCTGGTCACTGGCTTGCTCACCAGCTTTCCAGGACCCACAGTGGGCAGGGCCTCCCATGCCAGTCATTAATTAATAAAATGCCCCCACAGGCTTGGCCAAAGACCACGCTGATGGAGACCATCCCCATTTAAGGTTTCCTCTTTATAGAGGACTGTATCACGTTGGTAAAAACCATTAGCACATAAGGAGATTTAGGGTGTTTGTATGTTTATAACATTTTGCTCTGTTTTCTGCTTTGTTTTTGTTTTTGTTTTGATGATGAGAAGAGACCCAGGATGGGAGAACGTTGTAAAAATTTCAAGGACAGTAAAGATAGATCAGAGGAGAAAGCGTGATGTCACGTTACAGGTAGATGGCTAAGCATTGGACAGAGAGTCACTGAGCTCGGGTGGGAAAGGTTTTGATGGTGTGGCTACGAGCTTGCGCAGTGGCCTCAGATTCCTGTTTGTCATTGGCAGAAAATGCCCTAACTGATCTAGGGTAAGGAGATTGGACAGGGAATTGAAGGAAAGTGATTTTTTTTTTTTTTTTAAATCCCAGTGTGGAGAAGGAGAAGCAGCAGCAGTTGATTAGGTTGGGAGCATAGGGGACGTTGGGCATGATGAATCTGTACTGGGTCTTGTCCAGAATTTGTGGGAGATAGGCAGGAGCCTCGAGTTTTGGGATTGAGGGCTTGCTCTAGGGGAAGGAGAGTCGGACGATTAGCACACACGTCAACTGTTGGGTTATGTTCAATAGAAGGCAGAGAGAATGGAAATACCAACACGTTCAGAGAATATGCTTTTTTTATCGATCTGCCAAGAGTGTTGAGGGGGGAGGAGATGTTAGAAAAAGAGCACAGGAGGGGTGGGAAAAGGTTTAAAATGACCATTTTAGAACAAGAGTGGAGGTTGGCTATGAGCAGGCCACCGTTTCAAGCCCTGTTCAGAAAAGTCGTAGAATGTTCTTGTTTTTCAACCTCAGATTTGCCTTTTTATAAAATTCATGATCTGCTGTTGGCTACTGATTAGTTTAAGAGAATTTCTTTCTCTCAGACTATGAGCATTTCAAAGGAATGATAATTTTAAAACAGTTACAAGACCTGCTTTCAGCTTTTCTGTTGCAGTTCTTTGGGTTGGAACTCAGCCTCCTGTGTCCCGGACAAGTGCTCTGTCCCTAAGCAACCTGCCCGGCTTGCTTCTCAGCTCTCCATGTGAGCTCTGCCATCCTGTCTCCTTCCCCCAACAGTGATTCCCCCACCTACATATTTGAACAATTAGGCTTTTGTAAGTCACTGACTTAGTCCATGAGGCTTTAGAAGTATGTGCTTTGTGTGTGTGTGTGTGCTTGCTTGCTTGCTGGTTTTCTTTTTCTTTTTCTTTTTTTCTTCTTGCTGGTTTTCAACATGGATGTAAGAAAGACACTGCTGGGTTTACTTCTCTTACACTCTGTGTTGCATAAGAAGTATTGTCAGTATTGTCTTGAACTTTTTCATGTTGAAAGTTTTTAATTAGCTGATTAGAGATACTGGCATATGTAGTTCCTCAAACCTCTGTATGTGTTTGACCACCGGAAGTTTAGTATTCTCTCTTCCATGAGTGCGCGCATGCGTGTTGGTAGGACCCAGATCCAGTGTAGGCCCTACTGAGCCACACCCCCACCCTTGGTTCAGCACCCACCCTCCCCGAGTACGTGTATTGTAGGACTGAGACCCAGTGTGGGTCCTGCCCCTGGGTCCGTGAGCTGATGTTGTTTGCTGGGGTTGTTTCTTCATGTGTGTTGTGGGCCCCTTGCATCCTTAGGCAAGTGCTGTTCCACAGAGGTAAACTTGCCTTCCTACGACATTTCCAGGTAACATAAAGATTGTATGTAATTTCTGTGCCATTATGATCAATGAAAACATACACAAATTGCACTCATTGTATGAACATGAGCAAGCACAAGTTATCGTTTGCATTAACTCTACAATGCTGTAATTATTTGTTTGGTAATGTTTGGCCATTTGTGAGTGAACATTATCTGCTAACAGGAAGTATTTGAATGGATGCCTTAGTGTGGCATGATGGCCAACCAGTTCATACAATGTTTGCTAAAAATGAGTTGATTTTTGTGACGTTGCTTAATTTGTGCTTCATGCTGTAAACCATCATATGTTTGGACACAGGCTTCTCTGTGCAGGTAGCTTCTAAAGTTTGCCTGTATATGTTACTTTGGTGTGTGATTTCTGGAGACAAGGGCTGATAGTGACGTGTGCCTCGTCCTTTTTTTCTGGGCCAACCTTCATGCAGAGTTCATGAAACGCCTGCCGTGGCTTCATCACAGTCTTGTAGGGCAGCTACTGTCATCCCCACTCTCTGGCCACAAGATAATGGGAAGTCTGAGAAAGAGGGTAATACTTACTCAGCTGTCTACATAACAATCTTTATGTCCAAGAACAAAAATCTCACAGAGGGAATACTTAAAATTAAACTTTTCTGAATGCATAGGTTTTTATTGTCTGAAAATGTATAAAATGCCATTATAAATCATTGCAGTATATCATATTCTTATTTTGAAATTAATATTTATAAACTTGATCAAGAAATTCCTCTTCTTTTGCAATTATTTCTAAATTTATTTGTATTCAAGAAGTATCCAAGTTGAAGAATGTTCAAATACTTTACAAGTGGCATTTGCCTTTAAAGTTGCTGGCATTTTTTTTTTAAATCTTTTATTTTTTTTTATTAATTACACTTTATTCATTTTGTATCCCCCCATAAGCCCCACCCTCCTCCCCTGCCGATCCCACCCTCCCTCCCCTTTCTGCATGCATGCCACTCCCCAAGTCCACTGATAGGGGAGGTCCTCCTCTCCTTCTTTCTGATCTTAGTCTATCAGTTCTCATCAAAAGTGGCTGCATTGTCCTCTACTGTGGCCTGGTAAGCCTGCTCCCCCCTCAGGGGGAAGTGATCAACGAGCAGGCCAATCAGATTATATCAGAGGCAGTCCCTCTTCCCATTACTATGTAACCCACTTGGACACTGAACTGCCATGGGCTACATCTGTGCAGGGGTTCTAGGTCATCTCCACGAATAGTCCTTGGTTGGAGTATGAGTCTTTGGGAAGTTCCCTGTGTTCAAATTATCTTGTTCTGTTGCTCTGCTTGTGGAGTTTCCGTTCCCTCCAGCTCTTACTATTTCCCACTTCTTACATAAAATTCCATTCACTCTGCCCATCAGTTGGCCATCAGGCTCAGCATCTGCTTTGACAGTCTATACTGCAGAAGCTTTCAGAGGCCCTCTGTGGCAGGTTTCAAGGTTGTTTCCTGTTTTCTTCTGGCTTTCAGAGGCCCTCTGTAGCAGGTTCCGAGGTTGTTTCCTATTTTCTTTTTCTTCTGATGTCCATCCTCTTTGCCTTTCAGGATGGGGATTGAACATTTTAGTTAGGGTCCTCTCTTTTGCTTAGTTTGTTTAGATGTACAGCTTTTAGTGGGTTTATTCTATATTGTATGTTTATATGAGTGAGTATATACCGTGAGTGTCTTTTTGCTTCTGGGTCAACTCACTCAGGATGATCCTTTCCAGGTCCCACCATTTACCTGCAAATTTCATGATTTCCTTATTTTTCATTGCTGAGTAATACTCCATTGTATAGATGTACCACAGTTTCTGCATCCATTCTTCAGTTGAGGGGCATCTGGGTTGTTTCCAGCTTCTGGCTATTACAAATAAAGCTGCTACAAACATGGTTGAGCAAATGTCCTTGTTGTGTACTTGCGCCTCTTTTGGGTATATGCCTAGGAGTGGTATGGCTGGATCTTGAGGAAGCGCTATTCCTAGTTGTCTGAGAAAGCGCCAGATTGATTTCCAGAGTGGTTGTACCAGTTTACATTCCCACCAGCAGTGGAGAAGGGTTCCCCTTTCTCCACAACCTCTCCAGCATGTGTTGTCCCTTAAAGTTGCTGGCTTTAGACAGGGACATACATGTTTAGAACCAGGTAAGAAAAAAGATCCCAAATTCAAACAAATGATCTGTTTTACTGCATCTTTTATAGCCATAACACTTTATTTAAGGAATAATGGTAATCAGTGTTGTAAATTAATTTTATGTATTGCACATACTTAAGGAAAAAAATAGACTGTGTTGAAGATTTTGTAAACATTACAACTTTTTTATTAGTTATACCTAATTCTTATTTAGTATACAGTTAAATAAAAAATATAGATTGGGCTTCGAATTTATGCATATTAGTAGCACCATTAATTTCTTTGACTATGCCAACAGTATCTTCATTGACGTGCTAGGAAAGTTTTCACCATTTAGGTAGATATTAAAAATTGCCGTTTTAAGGGGTGAGGCCCTGGGTTTGACGCATGACAGTGCTAAAATTAAAAACTAACCTTTTTAACAAGTCAAGTTCTGTTATTCCCTTCTTCGGTGTGCATGGCTCCCAGAATAGGGCAGTTTAATTGAGAAAATTATGCTGAGTGCTTCTTAGGTTCAGACTGGCCTCATTTGTAATCTTGTCCCCCGTCTACATAGTGACATAGATTAGCATCCCTGACCCTTCATTTCCTTAACTGTCAAAGGAGGATGCTAACAGCACCTGCTCTGGAGAGTTTAATGAGACACTAACAAGGTGTTAAGCATTCGACCAGGAACAGTGCTTAGAAACCCTGTACATCCATGTTATTTCTCAGTATTCTATTACTGAATGTGTTACAAGGCACTTTTTGTTGAGGGAGCTGTCATCCATCCCTCAACCCCCTGTCTGGGCCACAAATGTCAGAAATTTATCATACAACCACCCTTTTCTGAGTTGAATGCACTGAGGGTCTCCTTGACTGTCTCCCTTGGTGGGTGGGAAAGCAAAAGTCTCAGAGAAAGAAAAGGGAGGAGAGGGAGAAAGAGAAAGGAGGAGAGGGAGAAGAAGGAAGAGAAGGACAGAGAAGGAGGAGTGGGACAGTGAAGGAGAAGAGGGAGAAGGGAGGAGAGGGAGAGACAGAGGAGGAGAGGGAGAGAGAGAGTGGGGGCCCCAATTCTGCAAGGAGAGAGAAGCTAAGACTTGTGCCCCACGGCTGCAAGCTCTCTGGAACAGAGGTTTACATGGTGGAGCATTGTCAAAGGTAGTGAAGCATGTCTAGTACGTATAGATGGAGTTACTGCAGTCAGTTATAAGAACCTGCTTCTTCTGTGTTCCCTTACGTGTTCAGCTTCCCTAGACTAAGGTTTTGCCTGAGGGGCTCTTCATTTTACCGTAGTCTGAGCTGCCAGGACTCTTCATGCTCTAGCACTGTGACCTCATTTGTCCTCTGGAGGGTGTGCACAATTTACCTTGAACACACAGAAATCCTCCTGCCTCTGCATCCCAAGCGTTGGGATTAAAGATGTGTACTCCTTTTAATACCTGGCTGTTTTTAGTTATGTGTGTATATGCATGGACAGAAGACGGAATCAGATCCCCTGGTGCTGAATTATATTTAGGCGATGGTCAGCCTCCTAATGTGGGGACTGAAGTTGGGACCTTGGCCAGCACAGCAAGTGGTTTTAATTGCTTGAGCCATCTCTCCAGCCTTTAATCTCAGTGTTTGTATTTTTATTTCTTTTTAGTACTGGGGGCAGAACCCAGGGACTCTGACACATCCTAAGTGTCCCACTACTGAGCCGAACCCCTGACTTTAATAGTTACTATTTTGGTTTTTGAAGCAGAATCTCTCTGCAGTTCTGAGCCTCCCAGGCCATAGGGTTATAGGCATAAATGATAAATTGTGAAATTATAGTCTGTATGCTATTCTTGTGTGTGTGCGTATGTGTGTCTGTGTGCATGTATGTGTATGTATGTGCATGTGTGTCTGTGTGAGTGTGTGTGTTACCAAGGGAGTGAACTGGGCCATTATAATTTTTAAGTTAATTTGCTTAACATTTGTCATCTGAATTAAGATGTGAACTTGGTGAACACTGGCATATAGTCTTCATTGACCTGTGAGTCCACAACTCTTAGACTGCTGCTTGGCATGTAGAGGGAAGTCAGGAAGTGTGTGAATGAGTTCAGGATTGGAGGTTCTGTTGCAATAGGCTTACAGCATCATTTATTTGGAAGAAGCCATGCTTGTTCATTTCAGGTTAGCAGCTAGAACAGATTCCTTTTATCTTTTGGAAAGATTTCTTGGTGAAAAGAAAGGAATAAAACTCAAGCTTGCTCTAATCACTACAATCTTTCTTTATTTATTTATTTATTGGGATTTTGTTTGGTTTTTATTTTGGTTTTTTTCCAAGATGGGGTTTCTCTGTATAGTCCTGGCTGTCCTGGACTCACTGTGTAGACTAAGCTGACCTTGAACTCAGAGAGATCTGCCTGCCTCTGCCTTCTGTGCTGGGACTACAGGCGTGTGCCACTGTCCCCAGGTGAATCACTGCATTTTTATACTATTGAAGAAATAACTGTTTTTATGAACTCTGTTCAACTCCTATAAGTGGTAAAAATTCAAGTGTGCATCATTAATAGGTATCTGAATGTTTATCTTTTTTCTGTGATTTGTTGAGGAATATTGGTCTTGCTGGCAAGGCATGCTTAAAGGCCTGAGTTCAGGCCCCTAGTTTCACCTGTGCACACGTGCGCATACACACACACACACACACACACACACACACACACACACACAGAGTTTTTATGGGTCTTACTTACCAGGTGATAGATTTGAAACTGAAAGCATTCCTTTATCAAAGCACCCTAGCAGGGGGACTGGAGAGAGGTACAGTGGTTAGGGGCACTGGCTTCTCTTGCAGTGGTCCCAGGTTCAGTTCCCAGCCTCACCTGGTGTCTCACAGCAGACCACAACTCCAGCTCCAGGGCATCCATGCAGTCTTTTGGCCTCCACGGGCTGCAGGCAAGCATGGGCATGTGCACAAGAGCCTTCCCATAAGTGCGGGCACAACACTCACAGGTGCAAATAAATTAATGTTTTTAAGTTTTAAAACCTGTAGCATGGAAAAAAAAAAAAAAAGCCAGGCTGTGGTGGCTCACGCCTGTGATCCCAGCACAGATCTAGGGTTTTGAGGTGACCTGGTCTACAAAGCAAGTCCTGGATAGCCAGGGCTACACAGACAGACCCTGTCTCTGAAACCGGAATCCAACCAACCAAAGTAAAAAACGAAACCAAACAAACCTGTAGCATGAAAGAATTGAGGGATTCTTTAAAAAAACATTTGTTCTTTGAAAGCATAAAAATTCCTCCTCTGTGCAGTTGGTGGAACAGGTTGTCCCTTGACCAGAGCAACCTTTGCAGAAGGGTTTCGTTATTTTTAACTTACTGTGAAGCAGTATCTGTGTGAGATCTTCTGTTGGAATGATAGTGTGGGCTTTCTGCATATTTTACTAGGCTCTGGGGATAAGGTCTTTTGTTTTCGTGTGGAGAAGTTCACATGCATGTAGCACACAGGTATGACAGGTGCTGAGAGTCCACATGCACACATGTATGACAGATGCTGAGAGGTTCACATGCATACATGTCTGACACATGCTGAGAAGTCCACATGCACACATGTATGACAAATATGTCTTAGTGATCGACTAGGCGGGGTATAATTGACTGGGTTTTTCTCTTTTGACTAATGAGCAAAACCTTGTAACCAAAATACAGGAAAACAGAGTTCGTCTTGGGTCTTGGGTCTTGAGTCCGCGCCCCCTCTGTGCTGCTCCTGCTTTTTGTTTGCTGGTTGATTGTTGCTTTGCTTTTGTTTTTAAGACGGTGTCTTAAGGACTGTGACGTGCGATCAGGCTCTGGCTCTGGGCTCCCTGTCCCAGCTTCCAGCTGGAGTGCAATTGTGTAAACCATTCTTACTTTATCCCCGGTGTTCCTCTGACAGTCTCCAGGAAGTATTTGCTCGTAGGGACAGCCTGCATAGGAACAACCAACCTCACATACAGAGAGTTTCTGCAAGAGCCTAGTGTTGTGTTAGCTTGGAAAGAAAGTAAACCTGTGTGAATTATGTTTTATCTCTTAGTGGTGACATTTGAATAGTAATAATGTGAATACTGTATTAGAAATGGGAAGGGTAATGACAGCTTAAAAGATGGAATTTCCTTTCAGCTGTAAAGAACATTTTTAAACATGACATCTGTCTATACAGCTGTTAAAATATGACATCTTTTCTCATGAGGGTCCATTCTGGTTTTACTCCTTCCCTCTTTGCTGAGCCCATCAGCTTATATGTAAGGATTGTTTGTTTCAAAGTTCATTTGGCCTACATTTTCGTGAAAACAAGTTGATTTATGAGCCTTCTACTCATCCCTTTATCTCTATGGTTTTCACAACAGCATTATATTAGAGATGATTGTGGCTAGACTTCAGAAACTTTTGAAATCTCATCTTTGTAGGCCAGTCTCTGCTTCTTCCCACAGAGTCTGAATTCCATCAAAGAACCATGACCTTTCAAGACTTCTGATTTTCCAGCTTAGGTTTCCTCAGAGAATGGCAGTTTTCTGCGGTTTGTTAGAGACTTTTCAGTCTTACTTAGTTAACCATATACTTGGTACATTCGTATGTGTAAGAATCTGTGGCCAGATGTGATCATTCAGAAGACCTAAGCTTTAGATATAATCAGGTCTTGAGCGAATGCTGTAACTGTACTTACCTAACTTGATCTTCAAGCCACCTAATGTCCTGAACCTCAGAATTTAAAAAGTAAAGGCACAGTGCCTCACCAAATGCTTTCTCTCATTTACAGGTTTTTGGAAATGCTCCACCAAATACAATGACAGAAAAATTTTCTGACCTTCTGCAGTTCACGACGCAAGTCTCCCGACTAATGGTGACGGAGATTCGGAGGAGAGCTTCAAACAAATCGACAGGTAATTTACAGAGGCGAGCCAGAGGCCGACCTCGGTGGAAGGCAAGCAGGTCTCTAAAAGTACTGTTAAGATTCAGTAGGAGGCAGCCCGCTGCACACAGGTCTCAGCCTCCTCCCGAGCCCTACCCCACCCCCACCAGGTCTGCTGCTGCTTTGAGCCTTCGGCTGTTCTGCAGGGCCACCGGCCCCTCCTCTGCCACTGTGTTGTCACTCTGCCATCCTCCATGAACACCCTTAAGCCACAGCACGGTGCACAAGGCCAGTCTGTAGTCTGGGTTCTTGTCCTCATTCTTGCTTCCTTTTCTGTGTCGCTATCAAAGTGAGCTCCTGCAGCCTGCGGAGGTGACCGTGGTTGTGTGTCTGTCCTTACCATGTTCCTCCCCAGGACAGCCCTTTTCTTGGTGTGTCTAATTCTCAGCCCAGATTAAGTCATGCTTCCTTGATAGAATGTTCTTGACTTCTCTAATCAAAACATTTTTTACTCTTCCAAAGTACCCTTTTGTTTCTCAGCTGCAGGAATGGTATGTGGGGTGTGTGTGTGTGTGTGTGTGTGTGTGTGTGTGTGTGTGTGTGTGTGTATATACATGAACGTGCATGTGTGTTTTCTTCCTGTTACACCATAAGCAACTTAACTTGTTCTGGTTAGTTTTTTCAACTTGACAAAAGCTACGATCATTTGAGAAGAGAGAACCTCAGTTAAGAAAATGTCCTCATTAGCTTGACCTGTGGGGCATTTTCTTGATTACCTTTGATGTGGGAGGGCCCATCTCACTGAAGGCTCTACCACCCCTGGACTCATGGTCTTGGATGGCCTAAGAAAGCAGGCTGAGCAGGCTAGTAAAGAGCATTCCTCTGTGGCGTTTGCTTCAGTCCCCTGCCTTGAGTTCCTTGGACTTCCCTCATTGATGGTCTCTTCCCCAGAACTGTAAGCTGAAACAAACTCTTTCCACTCCAAGCTGCTTTTGGTCGTGTTGCTTTATCCCAGTAATAGAAACCCTGAGTCAGGGGTCTTTACACAATTTACGGGAGTTGTTAGGCTGGAGAGTCCCGGGTGAGGCAGAGTCATTTGGTAACGGATTGTATTGATCCTCCTTTCAGCAAAAAGTCTTAGTTGTGGCCAGAACCTGGTATGGTGAGTTCAGAGTAAAATTGTCTTGTTGAGCCATTTTGTTGGTGATTTTTCTCCTAATCAAAGAAGGATTTCTTGGAGAGTTATTCAGACTGTGCTAGAAGACATGATGTCTAACTTGGCATTTTGGAAGCCAGCAGGAGGGGCAGGAGGAAGATTGGCGTCTTTCAGCGTGTAAGCTGCTGCTCTGTTCTTGTGTGCTGGTGGTTTTTTCCTTTGCAGGCAGCTAGCTACCTTTTCACTATGAACTCAAACTAGGAGACAGAGTTAGCCCGCCCATGGGACCCTTTCCTAAGGTGTAGGCTCCTCCCACTGTGAGAGGCTCATCCTCAGGACCTGGCCTCGGCCTGGTTCTTCTCAGGTGCCCCATCTATGTTAGTATCACCATGGGTGTGGCAGTGCGGACACAGGGCATTTCAGCAAGCAGAGTTAAGTGCATGATCTGAGGTGTCTACCTGAACCGGAGCCCATTAGGCACTCTTTGGAGTAATGAGAATGCCTTTAATTGAGGATTAAATCCATTCATGTGAGGTGCGACAATCTGGGATTTAGTGAATAGATTTAAAAGTGAGATGGCTTTGCTTACACTTGTACCTGAAAAACGACCAAGGAATGGGCCACTTAAAGTGTCCTACCCAGTTCCCTTCTGCACTCAAAATGGGATTGAATCCTCTTTCAGCATACACCGTTGTTCTAGTTCATTTTGTCAAAGGGAAGATTTGTTATCTGAGGTTTGTGTGGCGGGAAGGGAACTTTCAGTCACACTGGCTTCGCTTTCCTCAGTGTTGCTCTCCTTTCAGTGCCTGAGCTGTCTGTGGGAAGATAGCTTGCTATACTACAGCTTTTTTTTTTCTTAGCTTCTTTCAGGATTTTATACCTACAAGATAATCTTTTTGGTGAGATGACGAATCTCAGAGAGATTTAATAGACAGTATGTCTCCCTCTTAATTACAGTAATAGTCAACGCAAACATTCTAAGTTTTAATTTTGAAGTGCGAATAGTGTCATGGGGTGTTGCAGGACTGCTACAGGAACGCAGGAAAATAGTGCAGGTGTCTCATGGCGCCCTTGATTTCCTTTCCCCGCGGGCATCTTATTTTGGGGATTTTAGGTACGTAGTTACCATATTTTGCAAGTCCAAATAATACTTAGCTTATGCGGATTTTCTAAGATTTCACCTGTTTGTGTATTGCCTCCTGACTTGTGTGCTGTAATGTGGCCAGTGCGTTGTGGGTGACGCTGCCCCGTGCGGGAGGCCAGTAGTGCCGTTCCCAATGGCACCGCGCCAGCGAGAGGCCGGTGGTGATGGCCACAGCCCTCCAGTGGCAGGGTTGGAGAGCTGTAGTGGATCCCCACTTAGAGATCCCAGCCTTTCTTCCCAGACGGAGAAACAGCGCGCTGTGCTGTCCTAAAGGGAGCTCAGAGCCACAACACCTGCAGGTAATTCCGTCCCCACGGTGTGTGTGTGTGGTAGGTAATTCGAAGCAAGCACAGAGGCTGTGAACTGTACTTCTGTTTTCCCAGCTAACTTTGCAGATCTCTCTTTTGAGAGCCAGGGCTATGTAGGGCTGAATGAATGCAGTGGTATGCCTAACTCGACTCAAACCATCCTCCTGAAGCCCAGCTGGAGCTGCACGTGCCTTCAGTGGACGTCATGTTTGTCCTGGGCATTCCCAGTTGCCCTAACACTGTCTTCTGGAGCTCACTTGTAGTTTTTCTGTGTGTGGCAGGGATTCACACTAGTCTTGAGGTTGTGTACCTTCTTTGCCTAGTTAGCCTAATTCAAGCTGTGCCATCTGTGCGCGTTTCTCCTGATGCACGCTGGAAAAGTTCTAGTTACCATGTTCATGGCTAGAGGTGAGGGATTTGGTTTTCCGCTGAGCTGTACCCTCGGCGTGGACAAAAGCCTTGAAGATGCTGCAGATGAAGCATATGTTCATATGGGCTGCTTCCTCAGTTAACTAGAAATGGAGGGTCCCCTTGATTGATTGGAAGTGACAGTGTGTTGAAATGGGTAGGGTCAAGTGAAATGGTTCTTCTGCATACATTTGCTGCGTGAGGATAGAATTCATTTGCTGTTGCTGCTTAAATGTGGGCTGGGCTATGTGTGCAACCACAGATGCCTATAGAGGCAGGAAAAAGCATCTAAAATGAAGGACTGGAGTCACAGCTAGTTGTGGGCCTGTGGTGTGGGTGCTGGGCCTGGGACTCAAGTCCTGCAACAGCGGGGCGTGGAATCAACCACCGAGCTCTCCCACCAGCCCTGGTGACTCATTTCACCAGGGACGTTTGGGACTTTCCTCCCAGCATCCAGCCACACGCTGTCCAGACCTTTTCCTCTGTTCAGATATGAGTTCGAAGCCCAGCACCGATTGTACCACACTGCTGATATCTTAGCTCCTGCCTGAGGTGTTCAAGAGACACAGTGAAGGATTATACTGACGTCGATCTTCTTGGTTTATCCTCACTATTTTATTTATTTGGCATACTCACCCACAGAAAATGTCATCATCTTACTAGGATAATGCCTGCTGCCCTCCCCGTCCCTCCTTTAAATTATGAAAAGTCTCTTAGTGTTCACCATCAGACAAAATGTTTAAAAAAAAAAAAAAACCAAACCAAAACAAAACAAAAACAACCCATACATCATTGCCAGGCATGGCAGTAGAGGTTGAAACAAAAGGATAGGGTGAGCAAGGCTGGTCGGGGCTGCCTGAGAACCTGTCTCAAAAATAAAGCAGGGCCAACAGGTGATTTTGTTGGTAAGAGCCTGATGGTGTAAGTTCACCCCACGGAACCTGTGCTGGAAGGAGGGAACCAGCTCCCCAAAGTTGTACTCTAACATCTATGTTCATGCTGTGTAAGCCCTTCAGCACTTGCACGCACACACACACACACACACACACACACACACACACACACACACTCAAACACTCGTGCGTGCATGTGTACCACAAGAGGCCAACTTGGCCAAACTGAGGGCTGTTCTTCAAATATCGCTCAGTTTTTTTTGTTGACTGTGTTTTTCTGACAAGGCCTTTTGCTGGCCTGGAGCTTGCCGTAAGCTGGGCTGGCCAGCGAGCCTCGGAATCTGCCTGTCTCCACCTCCTAAGTGCTGAGATCACAAACCCACCTTTTTTTATCGCTTTTAATTCTTTGACAGTCTTTTACTTGTACCTAATGAATTTTACTCTTTCTCATCTCCCATTCCCCTCTCTCTTCCCCTTCTCCTCTCACTGAAACCCTCCTTTCCCACGGCTCCCTCCTGCTTTCATGTGTGTTCTGATCTCAGCCACTGACTTTAAGTAGGATTGCTTGCTTGGGTGGGGGCAGCTTGACAGTGTGCTTGCTAGGAAGAAAGTGACACGCTTTACCCCACAGTCTGCGGGGTAGGGCGGGGATGTCCTACCCCCCTCTCCTTTCCATAAATGGCAAACTCTTATACAGGTTCCCTGCAGGTAATTGTAGTCGATTTAGCTAACTTTACAAGTCCAGCAGCCGTTTCCAGAAGAAGGCTTCACACACACTCTGATTTTGTCGTACTCGGGTCCTCATGCTTGCACGGCGAGTGCCTGACCAGCTGTACTCCCCAGCGTGCACTCTCTGTCTGTCTATCTCTCCCTCCCCTTCCTCTCTCTCTCTCTCTCTCTCTCTCTCTCTCTCCTTTAGTGCTAATAGGCTAGACAGCTTGGATTTGATTACACATTTTCATCTTTTTACCAGAAGAAGCTGATTGGTGGGATCTGTGAAGACTGAGTTAGCTAAGACATGGGTGATGAGAACGTGGCTGCTACAGCTCAGGCTCAGCGAAAGCACATGTTTAGTGTTTCCCAAGGTATCTAGGCAAACACACGTGACTGTGTTACGCTGACAGCAGTGGTCCACCTCGGAGTGTCTTGAGTTCTGCTCTGCTTCCGGCTTCCTTGCGGCCTGTTCAGTGCACTCTGCTGTCTCTCCGGCTCACGGGGACCACCGGGACCCTCCGACAGGCTTTACTCATGCCGAGGGACTTCTCCATCTTCATTTGTCTCTTAGCACTCTTTGTTGTGATACAGTATGTGTGTGTCCACAGTATGCAGGTAGCCGTTAGGGGAGGCTTTCTGGGAAATGTTCCTCTCCCCGCTACCACTGCTGATTGAGCCCGAGTCATTGAATTTGGTAACAAGCACCTCTCCCTGCTGAGCCATCCTGCCAGTCCCATTTTCAGTTGTGTAAAGACACAGTCAGCTAGAATGGCTTTCAGCTCCTCCCCTAACTCTGCAGCTCTGTGAACGAACGTGCTCCTGCATCTTTCTCTCTGTCCCCACGCCAGCCTCTCAGGTAGGCCCCACACCCCCAGACTTTCCTGTGGTCACGGACCCAGCAACGGCTTACTCTTACCTTAGCACCACCATTCTCTCTGGCCTCACAGTATGACACACACAGTGATGCTGGGTTAATAGTCTTTAAGAGGATTTCTTACTGTTCCCTCCTCCCCAGATCAAGTGCACCCCTCGGCTTGCCTTCCTTCCGTCATTAGGCTTGTGCTAATTACATCAGTGCTCTTGACATTCCTGTGTTGGGAGCATGCACTCTGGATGGTGAGAGCGTGGTCTCTTGCCTTCCTCTGTAGTGCCAGTCTGCATCCTTTGAGCCATCTTTTGTTGGAATGTTGTGTTCCCATTTTCTCCATGCCACCTTCCCAGTCCTTAAGATATGTGCCTGCTTCCCAGGAAGCTGTAGTTCACGTCACTCCTCCATGAATGTTGATTAGTCCATCATAGACTTTTCCCCAAAGTATCGTTTTTCAATTCCATAGTTAGCTAGCTAGCTAGCTAGCTAGATAATGTACACAAATATATTCATTAAAAAATTACTGTTGTAAATAAAAAATGAGTGTTGGGCTGTATAGTGTTTATTAGCTCTAAGATTATCAACGGTGGTATTATTTAACCCGCTATCACATATAACAAGACACAGACACCTGTTAGATTTATAATTACCTTATTTATCTTGGGCCAGGCAGATACTTCACTTACACTGTCTCAGTATCCTCACCATCCATCTCTCAGTCCCCATCCAATGCCATTCACCTTAATCCTCCTCATCTGCTCTACCTTCCATACATAACCCCGTGGTACATGCTTGTATTCTTCATCTGGGCCTTTCCACACCATTATTGGAGTTCTTTCTTTTGCCCCACGTGGTTTCTTCTCCACGCTAACCCGTCGTGGAGTCCTCCTTCCTCCTCTCTTCCAGTCTTGTCTGTTCCCATGATTCTCTTGAACCCAAAAGCTGGGGGAACCTTAGCCATGCCTATCCCATTCCGGCCTGTCCAGGTATAGGCCGTTTAATCAACCAATCAGGTATGCCTTAGGCAGATTACAAAACAAGGATAGGTATAACCAGATCTTGAGGGCCAGTAACACGCATCAGACCAACATCCCACAGATTACATTCATTTTTTTCGTAGATTACAAAATAATGCCGCTGTAAAATGTGTGCTTAGGAAGTGGCCCTTTCCCTGCTGTGTTTTACAGATTTTTAAGTTTATAAGTGATTTCCCCTATTGACTAGCTTCCCTTTGGTTTTACAGAGGCTGCAAGTCGGGCCATCGTCCAGTTCCTGGAGATCAATCAGAGCGAAGAAGCCAGCAGAGGCTGGATGCTCCTTACAACAATCAACCTGCTGGCATCCTCCGGTCAGGTGAGCGTGCAGTGTTCGTGTTTGGCACCCTGGCCCTTCAGCGACCCGGCTTGGGATTTTGATGCTGCAGTGATTGTTTCTGTCCCGTGGATTCTGCTTCTGTGCTTCTTAGCACAGTTCTGTGAGAAGCTACTACTTGTTTCCATTTTTCTCATGAGGATATGCATAGCTCAGGCAGCATTTTCATTTTCTGTCATGTTGTAATACACGCAGACATACCATTGTGAAACATGGTAGGCAACAAGATGGACCACTAAGTGGCCAGAGGGAACTAGCCAGGGGTGGGCATACCCAACACAGCTGTGTCTCTAGGAAAATCTGGCTTGAAAAAATGTATGAGTAAATGACACCGAATATTTGAGCATTTCTGATTTTTAGAGAAAATAAGGACTAGAGACATTTTATGCTTAGGAACGGTGTGTGTTTTCACCTGACCTGTTGTGGAGACTGCTCTTTATTTCTCCTGACTCAGTGTTAAATCTCTGACCTCACACAGGTTGAGTGAACTCATGAGCTCTGTCTTTTGTGTTTGTCCTTTGGCATTTTGGGGATGCGAAGGCTTTTCAGTTCTCTGAAATCTAGAGTGTGATTACCTATCTATGTTGATGTCTGTTGAATAAACTCAGTGGACTTAGAAACCCCAGCATCATTAACAGTGGCACTTAGGATAGCGGTGACTGGTCACCGCAGAAACTGTGAATACCTTTAGAACTACGGTCTCAAAGCTTTCATGGCACTTGGACCTTTTCATTGGAACTTCTGCCTGTCATTTTGATTGCACTGAGAACCTGCCAGACCAACTTGTCCTTAGTTTCAGGACTTAGGCTGTCTACTCTTCAGCGTAGAAAGCCCTGCATCCCAGACATCCCCTGAGTCCAAGGCCAGTGGAGATGGTCAGTCACCCTAGGTGACCTGCAGGTAGTCCTGGTACCACCATTTCAGTGTCATGGCTGTACTGGAGGACTAGAAAATTCTCAATGCCCTCTTCTGTTGATGCCTGTAAATGCCTCTGTACCACAGTACCAACATTTAGTTTAATGTACCATGTCATTATATGCCATTTAAATGTTAACATTTAAGTGAAACAGTTGCCATCAGTACTTCCTATGTGTTGAGTTTTAATTGACATGCTTCTGGGTATTACGGAGACTTTTTGTAGATGCTTATGATCACCTTCTCGGTGTGCATGGACTGTCGTACAGTCACGCCTAGCACGACAGAAACTCACTGAGTGTGGATGAATTCTGTCCGTGAATGGAGAGACAGCTTTTCAGTTAGGAAAAGAGCCCCTTGTCGGAAGGCGGAGGCAGGAGGATGGAGAAGCGTCAGGCCAGCCTGGGCTATGTCATGAAACCAAGTCTCAGACACAGGAAAAGAATCGAGTGGTGCCTTAACCACTTACAAGGATGACACATGCAAGATGCCAGTTTAGATGCCAAGTCACACTTTAATCTACCAGTGAGTGATAAGATGGAAATGAACACCGCACTGCTTTGCATAATGGGAAGGGGGAAGCTAGTGATAATTTGACTGGAAAATGATGCATTTAAAGAGCAAATTCCTATGCCTTGGGATGGTGCTGTGTTTGAATGCCATTTTCTGCTGGCACCAGCATGATACCAAGATGACTGGTGACCCTGACTGAGCAGACAGCAGCTAGACAAAGTAGAGGTGGCACCAGGAGGCACAGTGGTAGACTGTGCAGCTGGAAGTAGACGTTTTGAGACCAAGGGTTTGGTGAAGGGGTGGGATTTGGGGAAGTTTGAGAAATGACAAAGATACTAACTTCCTGCTAGATTTGTGGTGTGATGGGGTGTTGAGAGCAGTAAGCTAAGAGCTAGTAGAGCAGGGGCCTTGGGAGATGCTGCCGGTGTAGGCGTGGGCCAGGCTTTGGAGGCATTGTTCTCAGAGGTTTCTCTCCCCTCTACCCCTCATTACTGTATTTGACCAGCCTTCATCTCCCATGTGGCTTTCCCTACGAGTTTCCCTACTCCCTCTCCTCTGGCAGTCCCTACTAGTTCATGATCTTTGCCACTACAGAAAATGATTTGAATCTTGCTTCACTTCTCTTTTGTTGGTTAATACTTCCTTGGGTGTCCAGTATCGGTTTAGGGAGACAAAAAAAAGTCAAGAGAGACTGTGGGACCATTTTCACAAATCATTGTGCTTACATGCCCAGCTAGCCCTCCCCTCTAGAGCAGCTTGAGTAAATGATGAGCCTCAGCTGCTGGCTTTGTAATTTGAGGACCGTTTGGTACTAGTACCAGGCACACAGTATTGACTCCAAAGGAATAAATCACGTACCTGTGACCCTTTTGTTCATAGAACAAACTTAGAAAGGAGCCATCAGTATGACCTTCAGGTGTCTGCCACGTTGGACTCTGGCTCTTCACACATGCTGCCCTGTAGGGTAACACCCTACGCGTCTTCAGGCAGTGTTTCTCCCCGCTCGTTTTAATTCATTTTAGTTCTCTGTTTCATTCCAGACATTGTGGAACATTCCCATTCATAGGCTGTGTGCTCTGCCTTTGTCAGTGGGAGTTTACATTGGAGTTCCTGATAGACCTGCTGATGCCTGTAGGGCTGGGTCCTTCCAAAGAGAGAGGTCCTGGTCTTTGCACGCTGCTGTCAGTGTACTGCCTCGCATACCCTGGGCACTCAATAAATATACTTGATGAGAAAGTAAATAAGTGAATGGGAAGGCGGGGCCAGTTCCTACCATAGGATAACCACACGCCACGAGCTTCATCGGTTATGTCATACTTCTTAGCCATACCGAAAGGCTTTCTAAAAGATTGTCTATAATTCCTTCTTGTAGGCCTTTGAAAATGACGCAGTGTCATTTGCACTGGTGATGGCTCTGTCTCTCAGATACCCTTTCCTCTCACAAACATCCAATAAGAATGATGATAAACCTGGTGGCAAAACAAACACTAGTATACAATTTAGTGGTTAATTCGTCTATTTATTGATGGATCCATTTATTTTTTGGTATTGGGGTTGGACTCAAGGCCTCGTATATGCTAGGCGAGAATTCTACCCCTAAGTTTATCTTCAGCCCTTGTTCTAATTTTTCTTTTGAGATAGGCTCTCATTAAGTTGATAGAGTGACCTTGAAGTTACCCTTTTTTCCAGATAAACTTTGAACTTGGGATCCTCCGCCCTCTGTCTCCTAGATAGCAACGTTTGAAGCCTGTGCCACCAAGCTTAACCTTTTTTTTTTTTTTTTAAATATTGATTCTGTTATTTTGGCTATCATACTTATCCTGAAATGTGTGCACATTTCTATTCATTTGTATGTGTGTGAGAGAGAGATGAGACCCAGGAAATTAAATAGTTTCACCATTTGTGGTAATTAAGCGTGTTTCTTAAATTCTCGAAGTTCATGTTCTTTGAAACAAGCTGCTTCTTGTCAAGTAAATACCACATTCATTAAATAACTTACTGCACACCAGCAAACCAGTCTCAACATCTGACCGAAGCAAACTTGTTTAAATGGCAAATTGAATGTTTGTCAGTCCGAAGAGGGTTTTTAATTCCTCGTTGCCTTTAAGCGGGATCGTGGTGTCTGTGCCCACCCCCCCACCCCCACCCCCCGGTCCAAGTTACAGTTCTTCCATCTGTCTGTCTGTCTGCCCACTGCTGTTGGTTTGTTTTCCAGAAAACCGTGGACTGCATGACGACGATGTCAGTGCCTTCCACCCTGGTTAAATGTCTGTACCTGTTCTTTGACCTTCCGCACGTGCCTGAGGCTGGGGGAGGTGCACAGAGCGAGCTCCCTCTGGCCGAGCGCCGAGGGCTGCTCCAGAAAGTCTTCGTCCAGGTAAGGAGGCCTCACCTCGCACATGGCTGTTTCCATAACTGCCTTTAAAAAGAACTAGAGAGTTTTGTGTGGAGATGTCCTACCCCGTCTATCTTGTCTCGTCTCGTTTGTTTTGGTTGGTTCTCACTGTGTTGGCCAGCTGACCTCAAACCCCAAATCCCCCTGTCTCAGCCTCCCATGTGCCAAGGTTATAGGAGTGCACCCCCACACATGGTTGCTTGTTCTACTTTTCATAAAGTTTTGTTCTCTTTATTATGACAGGGCTTTTCCTCATAATTACATTTTCACGTAAATGCAGAAGGAATATGAAAATGGTTTCCTGGGTATTTGAAGGCAGTGCTAGGTGTTTCGACTGCATTTGTTTCTGCAAACAGATCCCACTGTTAAAATCAGATTTACAGTATTAATAATGTCGCTAAAGTTAAATTGCTAAGGAAATCATTTTTTACAAGTTTATCAATACTGAGATTTGGGAAATATGTCTTATAACAACGAGACAGTTTATATAATTTCTGTCTACATAGAGGATTTTTCCAGTTTGTGAATATTGAACTTAGAATCTACCACTGCCCACTGTCCAGGTCCTCTGCACTTGGGAAAGGCCCTTTCCATCATTGCCACTGTTCTTTTGTATTCTTGTGGGTAAACAAAGGTTTCAGAGACCTTTTTAAAGCGGTCTAGTAATACGGGTAGCCTGTATGGTGTTCTTTTTGTGGGACAAAACTTTTTTTAAACAAGCAATCTACAGACATTTAGAATATAGTCTGTCCGTGGTCCTAATACACTTTTCTTTAAAAGAACGCTTTTAACTCAAAAAGACAAACACCGCATGACTTCATTTGCATGAGTCGCCTAAAATCACCAGATTCTTAGAAAGGGTAGTGAGAGGCAGGAGAGGGGTTGCTGTTCACCGGGTTCTAGGATGAGATACCAGGTTCTAAGATGAGAAAGTTGTAGCGTTTCATGGCACAGTAGTGCATAGGATTAACACTGCAGACCATCAGTTCCTGTGCTAAAGATGATGAACTCATTGAGGCTTTTAAAAACGTCAATAAATAACAAGCTAGTAATAATACCTCTGGCGTCTGAAGTAATATAACTGAGGATTTAGATTTCTCAGCCCAAAGTGAAGAGTGTGTGCCTAAAAGGCTTTTGAGTTTTTAGCAGGGGTTCTCTGCGTAGCACAGGTTAGACTCCCGAAGAGAGTTTGCTGCTTTTGTCATTAGAGTGGAGGAGACTGGAAAGCTGTGTGCTGGGTGAGGCAGCATGGGTGTAGAGGATGGTGGAGTCTTCTCTGAGAGAATGGTAGACTTGAAAAGGTGCTGCTGCATCAAGGATGGAGAGGGGGATGCTAGGACCGTCATCATAGACTTGGATCACTGAACTGCACACTAACTCAGTAAATACTTAGGGGTCTGGACATAGAGCTCTGTTGGTAGAGTGCTTGCCTGGCAGGCGGGAAGTCCTGGGTTCAATCCCCAGCGTGGCCTTAATTTGGTGTGGTGGTGCACACCTGTGACCTGGCAAGCAGCAGGGGTGGGTCAGATCTTCAAGGTCACATTCTGTTACATCTTGTGCTGCATGAAACTGTCTCAAAAAAAAAAAAAAGAACCCGAATCTTTTTGAACACACTATCCATCGCATATTTTCGTACTGAAGCTTCCGCTTCATCTCATGGAACTGGAAGAACAGTGTTTAACTCCAGAGCTTCTGCTCTCCTCTGAAGTGATGACGTTGGCAGTTGGCAGATGTGGGAGTGAAGTGAAGGAACGCGCCATGTAGGGGCTAAAGGCGCTGTGAGAGCACGCTGACGGTATGGGTTAATGTTGGCCCCATCTCAGTGAAGCCTGTCTTTTTAAAAAGACAGCTGTGATCCTAAGCAGTAAGGGGAAGTTGATTTTCTAAGTCTAGCGTCTAAGTAGGCACAGTACACATTTTTGCTCGGAATGTAAGGCCCCGTGTTTGAAAGCCATGGGTGATGGCTGTAAGGTAGTGTGGGGCTCCTGTCCATGTATTGCAGTTGCTGAGTGTTCAGGGGCAAAGGAAGGTACAGCTCCTATCACACTTCCGCTTTACACTGTGGGGCCCACAACACCCATGGCTAGGACCCTGTCCCTTTCCTGCCCAGTGCTCCTTCACTGCTTCAGTCCCTTAGTCTTCCTCGTCCCCTGCTACACACCCTAGCTATCATTGTGTTCAGGGGACTAATTGAGAGCTTCTTAAATGTTTGAAGCCGGGTGAAGTCTCCCTGTCTGTGTCTGTGTCGTGTGTCGCTGCTTCGAGCAGGCATTCCTCGCCTGGTCCTTGTGAACAGTGCTTCCCCTGGTACCCTTGGCTGCCTCTGTAAAGCTTCCCTACAGGTAGAAGCGTCATAGGGGAGGAGAGGCCGGAGCCTTAGCCTGTACTTCCAGCTCTGGGAAAGAATCAAGCTAAATGATCTTCGAAACTCACCCTGACAGTGAAGATGAGAGCCAGTCATCTTAGGGCTCAGCAGCGAAGGAGTCATAAAACGTAGTTGACTTAGTGGGCAGGGTTGGATTCTATTTCCCGCTTTTTACTATTTTGGGTTGTTTTCTGTTGCGAATGAGAGAAATGGCATCTGCCTGTCTAATCGCATAAGGCAGCAGCGCAAGCAGACACAAACAGAGCTGACTGTACCCCCGTGCAGCTTTCCTCACTGTGTTCGCTTGGGCAAAAGGGACCCGCGCTGGTGGACACACATGGAACACACAAGCTCCTCCAGGCCTCTGTGGAAAAGGTGCCTGTGGTGCTGGCCCAGCCCTCAGCCCTTCTCTCTTCCTGTGGGTTGGCAGGTGTGAATGAGGGAGCCTTTGTTATTTAAGAACGGTTTGGGTAGAACAGGCAGGGCCCAGGCCCAGCTTTACAGGCAGGGCATGGAGTGCCACATACTTTAGTTTCTTTTAGCAATGTTCTTACTGGCCTTAAGAATGTTTTTTAAGCTGAACGGATGATTTGTAGTATCTTATATCTTAAAAAAAGTACTAAGATGAGGGAGTTTAGTACAGAGAAAAGACATGAACTCTTCCTGACATTGAAGAGACCATTGGGGGTAAAATCACTTGGACTTCCTTTGTGGGGCAGAACCCGGTACAGCAAAGCACAGAGCTACGGTGGCCTTGCAGGTCAGAGCTGGGCCTTCATTCTGGAGCTGGTAGTCTGGAACACTGGTTCTCAGGCTCTCTAACACTGCGACGTCATGTTGTGGTAACCCCAACCATGAAATCATTTTTGTTGCTACTTCATAACTGTAATTTTGTTACTGTTCTGAATCATAGTAAATATCTGTGTTTCCCAATGGTCTTAGGTGATCCCCATGAAAAGGCTATTCAACTGCCAAGGGGGTCATGACCCACAGCTTGAGAACCTCTCGTCTAGAGTCTTCCGTTGAAAGCCAGACTTCAGAAAGTTTCTGTCAATTAGATGTAATAAAGATATTTTTCAAATTATGATGATTGACTCTATTCAAACATCTCCTACTTGTACATAAAATGGAAACAATTTAAGGCTCCTTTTACATTCAACTGCCAAGTTTGTCACTTGTGCTCTGCCCTTTAAAGTAGAAAATTATATTTTACCAGGGCAAAAGAAGAACTAAATTAGGAAGTTAAATCGGTCAGTTGTGGTGGTGTACAGCTTAATTCCAGCACTGGAGAGGCAGGGGCAGGAGGATCTCTCCGAGTTACAGGACAGGCAGAGATACGTAGAAAAACCCTCTCTCAAAAGAACCAGAAAACTTTCAGAAGAGAAAGTTAAAGTACTAACCGTGAAATGCAGTGCAGAGGTGCTGCTTCATCCTGTTTCAAGGCGGATTATTCAAAGACAGAAGGAAGACTGGTAGTGGAGATTTCTTTAAGTAAGCTCTCTTTAACACATACCGAAACCTTTGATGTCTTTTTAATGCTCGTGAGAGCGCTGACCCTGATGACTGCAGTGACTGCCCAGCGCTGCTCTGAAGCTAGCATGAAGTTTGGTCTCACTGTTTTCTGTCCTGCCTTCCCTTGACCACTGTGTACTGCACACTCTTGTTTCCTTGTGCGTTTAGATCTTGGTAAAACTCTGCAGTTTCGTTTCTCCGGCGGAGGAGCTGGCCCAGAAGGACGACCTGCAGCTTTTATTCAGTGCAATAACCTCTTGGTGCCCTCCCTATAACCTGCCGTGGAGGAAGAGCGCCGGGGAGGTGCTCATGACCATCTCCCGCCACGGGCTGAGCGTCAACGTGGTGAAGTACATCCATGGTGAGGAGCACGTGGCCCCCTTTCTCTCGTCTTGTCTCCCTCTTCCACAAATTGTTCTTTACATTAGCTAATTATGCATACCTAGTTTGGCCAGGTCAGGGAAATGGAGAATTCAAGGCCCATCCCAGCAACAAAGTGAGTTTCTGTTCAACCTGGGTAACTTAGCGAGATCCTTTCCCAAAATGAAAGAGTGTAGCTCCATGATGGACCACTTGACTAGCCTGTGGAAGAGTGTCCATTCAGTCTCCAGGATTCTGAGATACGTTCGTACAGAAATTTGCCAGGAGAAAGAACAGTTTTTAATCTGTTGGATCTTTCTAGTGCAAGACATTTTCTTAGGTTCAACAAAATGGATATGAACAAGTTAAGATTATTTCATTGTTGTGTGAATGTTCAGTCTTAATTCAGTGTAGGTTATCTCATTGATTAATCATTCTTCTACCACTCCAAGACCAAGTTCTCAGCACAAAGGAGACTTATTTGCCCCAGGTGGACAAAGAGCAGAGAATGAGAGACAAATACAGGAGATTGAGGATGAGGGAGGAAGAGGAAGGGATATTTGCCCCTGCCTCTGGATAGAGAGGAGACAGATGTGGCACATAGGCAAACTGCAATTTATAAGGGAAACCCTGTGTTCGGACAAGTTGGTTTGTCTTGTTTGGGTATGTTAATTAGGTGAGCCAAAGGGAGCTTTGATTGCTGGTCTTCAGTATAGCTGGACCTTGGTAGTCAGCCTCAGGAGGAGGAAGTGGCCAATAAGGGATAGACTTTGGGGGCTAGCTTCAGGAATGTAATCTAACAGATTTTAGCAAGGCAGAGGCAATGGGAGAAGGGCAAGGCCTCCCAGAATCATGTGGGCCATGCTCAGGGCCCACTAGAGCTCTTCAATAATTGCCAGTGTTTCTGAAGCTGTTTCATAAAGACTCATATTTCATAAATATTCATAAAGTATTCTTTCTGGTACAAAATAGATGAAATCAGTGGACTTTAAAAATAAGTATTATAGAGAATTATCTTTAAAAATTATAGAGAATTAACTGCCTAGGGTATGCCCTTGGGGTGCTGATGTGGGTGGTGATTGCTGTAACCTCTCCAGTGCTTTGCTTAGTTTATATGGCTACACATGTGTGCTAAAGTGTCCTAAAAGTCCTGCATTAACCAGCTCATCTGTTTGTTCATGTACATGTATGGGAAACCTCATCCCTCATCCCTGACTCAGTCACTGTTACCGTCCTCTCTTTTGTTAATCTTAGCTTCTGTTGTGGGACCCTGGGTCCTCAGAGTTGGTGATGGCTATGGCTGTGTTCGAAACTGGCAATTTAAACTATAAACAAAACTTTCAATATTTTATCTCTTGATTTACATCAGCATCTCGTTGGTCTATATTTGCACTTCGAATACTTGATGATTTCTTCTTGATTTTTTAAATCCTGTTACCATTATATATCAGTATAGAAGATCAAGAACTATTTGACAGCAGTGATTTTGATTTTGTTTAATAATGACATCAAAGTGTGATGTAAGAGCTTTACTGGAAGCCTTAATGTTCTTAACACTCCTGTGCTGCCCTTTGTTCCCACTTAGAGAACCTTCCCATCTATCTGAAACTTTGTTTGCCCTTAGAATATTTACCTTGTACCATGTTACATGTACATTAAAGTTGGTGTTTTATTATAAACACCTTTTCTGTAAGCCGGGGACAACAATAATACATAATTTTTTCATTGTCACAGAAAAAGAATGTTTGTCTACGTGTGTTCAGAATATGCAGCAGTCGGACGACCTGTCTCCCCTCGAAATTGTTGAAATGTTTGCCGGGCTTTCTTGTTTCCTCAAAGACTCCAGCGATGTTTCCCAAACACTTCTGGATGACTTTCGGATATGGCAAGGATATAATTTTCTTTGTGACCTCTTGCTCAGGTAAACCCCACAACTTGATGCATTTTAGACTTCAGGGGAAACAGTGGGATAGTCAGAAGACACCAGTAAATACGTGATTAGTGCATTCTTGGGTGGCTTCTTGGCTTTATTCTCCTTTCTGTTTTCTATCAGAGGACAGAAGGTGAGTTTTGAGGGAGCCAGTGAAATGCAGAGCACAGCAGAATCTGGGCTTGCACAGGAGAGCAGACCTGTTGTTTCCTAGTGACCAGAGAAGCAGCCAGAGAGCTAGTTGTAAACTCTGAAGTATAAACTTAATTATGGTTTTGCTTTTCCTCATGTTATAGTACGTGTGTGTGTGTATGTGTGTGTGTGTGTGTGTGTGTGTGTGTGTGTACTGCATTTACATTATTTCCCGCTCTCTGTTCCCTCCACCCCTAACACACCCCCTTATTCCTCTCAAGTTCATGGCCTTTTATTCTTTAATTATTGTTATGCATAGATCTTTCAGTTAATTTTAGTAAGTTAATGGCTATATAGAGACTGTTCCTATGCGTTTATAAAACAAATTAGTCACTGCTAAATGTTTTGCCTCCTTTTTTGTTGACAGTACTACTACACAGAAAATAGCGGGGTATGACATTTTCCAGGAACGGTGGCCCCCTCCCCACTAGCTGTCCCTTGGGTTCTCATCATCTTTAAAACATTTGCTGTATTACAAGAAAGCACTCTTTAGTAAACTTATTTCCTGCAACAGTGTCAAGCCGTTTACTCATTGTTGGCTAATGTTAGGTAGCCCCAAGGAAGTGTTTCTGCACATCTGTTCCCATCTGTACAAGGCACATGTGAGCATCACCATGGGGCCAGGAGGGGAAAGTGGTTGGACTTGGAAGGAAGAGAGCTGAGGTGGACCAGATCACACACACCAATTCTGTAAAAATCTCAGACACAGTGTGGAAAGCACACTGGACCAGAGACTCTGGTTCTCCAAGTCTTGGCACTGGCCATATCTATTCTCCTTGCCCAGTTTTTTACATTTCTCAGGTAGAAAGGAGAGAATGAGAGGCTTCCAAGCATTTTGTGTTGTCAGTAAAGCCAGAGTAAAAGTCACACCTTCGTGCCGTTGATGCTCTCGGGACCTCGGGCTGGCCGCACATGCCTCAGGCGGCCGCTCCTAGGCAGCCAGCTCAGCTGGGAAGTTTGCTTTGGGTTCAGGGTTTCAGCATCACCTCCACACACCCGGGCACACACACCTCTTAGAACTCTCTCCATGTTTTATCTTAAACATTGTCTGTAGAGAAAATTTAAAATACATTTGAAAGAGCTAACAAACCACCTTTGTAACAAAGACTGGTGGTTTACTTATTGGTGATGAAACTTAAAGTGTGCGTTAATGATCAGGGTAGCTTCAAAATGCAGCATAATGTAGAATAATAAAATCTTTAGATTAAAAAAAATGGATCTGTATGAGAAAAAAAATGTAAGATACTCTTGTAAGTACTTTTACTTAGTATCAAAGTCGAGGACATTAACAAAAAAAGAAAAAATGTGAATGTACCTTTTTCTAGGTTGGAGCAAGCGAAAGAGGCAGACTGCAGGGATGCCCTGAAGGACCTGGTGAATCTGGTAACGTCCCTGACCACGTATGGGGTCAGCGAGCTGAAGCCAGCTGGTGTCAGCACAGGAGCCCCCTTCCTGCTGCCTGGGTTTGCCGTGCCCCAGCCAGCAGGGAAAGGTGAGTGTCTACAGCACTGTCCTGATTTCCAAGCTTCTGGGAGTGTGGGAGGAAGCGCTTTCTCTCCAGGTGGTGGCTCCTTGTGAGCGTTACCTGTGTGGATGTGATTGTCATTGTTCTTAAAGTCCTTCCATCCATGGTTGAGCCTGCCCAAGGATTTCCCATCTACGGACTGATAGACAAGAAGTTGAAACTACTATTGTAACGTTACAAGGCTGGGTGAGGTTTGCGTGGCATTCATTCACTGGAGCCAGGTCGTCACCTGGATCAACTTCCTTTGGCTCCTGCGAGTGTGTTCTCTGTCTGGGTGGAGCAGGTGCACACTCTTCTGCGTGTACGTGGAAAGCATGAAACATGACAAAGAAGCTGCACTATTTCATTTGGGCCAGAGAGCAAGTTTTCCTAGGCTACATTTTCCTAGCATTTTGATTCTCATGTAGTGATTTTTTTTTTAGACTCACTCAGTAATTAAGAGCATCTAATTATGAGAGGAGAGAGTGACACATATCTGCAGTCCCAGCACTGGGAGACGGGGGTGAGGCGTGAAGAACTCAGGGTCAGTCTCAAGCACACAGCATGTTGGAGGCCAGCTTTGGTTACATGAGACCATCTAACAAGTTAATTACCCAGGAATGTCAGCTAGCTTGATTAGCTTTTAAAACGCCTAATAGCCAAGCTCCACACTTTGAACTCGGAGGACTCTAATAGTTTCTTTCTGTTATTTGGCACTTACTAAATCTTCGATAGGATCATGATAAACCCATGTGAATTTTAACTGACCAAAAATGCCAACATTTCTAGTTGTTTAAATCTCACAATCAAATATAGTCATTTTCTGAAGTCAGAGCTCCTTTAGTCAGTTATTGTGCTGGGGACTGGCGCTCACTGTGTTGTGCACTGCCTTCAGAGCACAGGTTAAGCTTGCAAACGAGCCTCCGAGATCAAGGTAGGCTCTCACACGTTCCAAGTTCCATATTACAGAATACACAGCAGTCTCTCGAAAATCTAACCTAAAAACTTGAGTGTTCTTATGAGCTATTTCTACGAGCTCACAGAAGGACAGCTCACCTGTCGCTGGCAAATGGCTCACAGGGTGAAGGGTACTCAGCTTGCAAGTCTAGCAATGCAGGCTCGGCCTCAGGACCCAGTCAAAGGTGGAGGAAGAGAATCTGCTCCACAGAGCTGTCTTCTGACCTCCATACACATGTTGTGGCACGCCGTCAGGTGCCTGATCACGAACACACACTCATGGGCCTGCACATGCATACCCCCAAAATAAGGACAGTATTCTAAATAGTGTATCAGTAAGCATGGGTGTGCAAGAATCTCTATGGGATGCAGACTCCTTCCATCATATGTGAGTCATATGATGGTTCTGTTTCTAGTGTTTTGAAGAACCATATTAATTTCCAGGGTTGTGAGACCAGTTTTTATTCCTACCAGCAGCATTCAGAACAAACTTTTCCCACAAACTCATCAGCCCTTGTTTCTGTCTCACTGTCTTTTTCTTTCTTTTTGGGTTTTTTGAGGCAGGGTCTCACTGTGTATCCCTGACTATATGGAGAGCAGGCTAGCCGTGAACTCCCAGAGTTCTGCCTGCCTCTGCCTGCCAAGGGCTTTGCTGCCACACCTGGCCTGTTTGTTTTCTTGATGATAACAGTAAATGTTTCTCAAAGAAATGCAAATGCCTGATAAATACTGGAAGTGGCCTTCAACATCCTTAGCTTTTACCTTTCTATTTCCATTACTCTGTCTAAGCTTGATTTTTCAGATGACTATGGATAATAAAAAGTATGTTCTCAAGAGAAAAGAATGTCAGTAAGAAATTGGATGTAGAATAAAGAATGGCAGAGAAACACTTAAAGAAATGCTCAACGTCCTTAGTCATCAGATGCAAATCAAAACAACCCTGAGATTTCACCTTACACCCCTCAAAATGGCTAAAATAAAAAACTCAAGTGACCACATGTGCTGGAAAGGTTGTGGAGAAAGGGGAACCCTCCTCCATTGCTAGTGGGAATGTAAACTTGTACAACCACTTTGGAAATCAATCTGGCGCTTTCTCAGACAACTAGGAATAGTGCTTCCCCAAGATCCAGCTATACCACTCCTAGGCATATATCCAAAATATGCTCAAGTACACAACAAGAACATTTGTTCAACCATGTTCATAGCAGCTTTACTCGTAATAGCCAGGACCTGGAAACAACCCAGATGTCCCTCAGTTGAGGAATGGATACAGAAATTGTGATACATTTACACAATGGAGTACTACTTAGCAATTAAAAACAAGGAAATCATGAAATTTTCAGGCAAATGGTGGAACCTAGAAAAGATTGTCCTCAGTGAGGTATCCCAGAAGCAGAAAGACACACACTCACTTATAAGTGGGTACTAGATCTATAAGAAAGGATAAACCTACTAAAATCTGTATAAAATCTGTATACCTAAAGAAGCTAAATAAACAAGGAGGAGGACCCAGGGTGAGATGATCAATCCTCACTTAGAAAGACAAATGGGATGGACATGGGAAATAGGAGAAAACAAGTAATAGGACAGGAGCCTACCACAGAGAACCTCTGAAAGACTCTACCCAGCAGGGTATCAGTGCAGATGCTGAGACTCAAAACCAAACCTTGGGCAGAGTACAGGGAATTATATGAAAGAAGGGGGAGTTAGTAAGACCTGGAGAGGACAGGAGCTCCACAGGGCCAAATATTTCTGGGTACAGGGGTCTTTTCTGAGACTGATTCTCCAACCAAGGACCATGTTTGGATATAACCTAGAACCCCTGCTCAGCTCAGTATCCTAGTGCGTACCTTAGTAAGGGGAACAGAGACTGTCTCTGACATGAACTCAGTGGCTAGCTCTTTGACCTCCTCCCCCCCACCCCAGGGAGAAGCACTCTTGCTAGGCCACAGAGTAGGACATTGCAGCCAGTCCTGATGAGACCTGATAAGCTAGGGTCAGATGGAAGGGGAGAAGGACCTCCCCTATCAGTGGACTTAAGAGAGGGGCAGGGAGGAGATGAGGGAGGGAGGGGCCTACAGCTGGGATACAAAGTAAATAAACTAATTAATATAAAAAAATAAAAATTAAAAAAATTAGAAAAAAAATGAAAAAAAAAAGAGATTGGATGTGAATATGTTTGGTGCTTTTCATCCACATAGTAAATTTCTATGTTATAGATGAAAACTGTATCTGTAATATATGTAATATATTGTACTGGATGTATAGTAACATTTGTACTGAAGATTGGAGAACATTAAAATTTTTTTAGAAATGTTCATCTTAAGTATTTCTGAGGGACTTTCTGATCCATTTATACTTCTCTAGTTTGTGTTTTACTCTTTTTCTAAAAATCTCATATATTATGTAAAAATCAGTGTTAATTTTGTCACCTTTGCAAGTACCGTATATTACTAATAATTGTGAACCCAGGGGTGATTTTTATAGAAAAACACTTGTTTTTAATGTACCTCAAATACAGCTGTCTGCATTGATGTCTAGATAATAATAATGATTATTACCGTTTCTCACAACTTTGTGAAAAGATGCTTAACTTTTTTATTTGTTTGAGAATTAAGTTTAAAGATGCTGAGAGTGGCCATACACTGTTTTATTAAAGGAGTTTATTTAAAGAAATTCTAATTTCCACCTGAAAACAGAGCAAATTTCCCAGTTGACTTAGGAAAATCCCTGAGTGGCCACTCGGGGAGAATCTGAGAGAGCATGGGTCAGCTCCCTGCTCTCCGGTTCACACTGGGCCTTACAGCTGTGTCCTTTCTAACTGGAGTAACTGTTTCTTAGTCACAGTCTTTCAACTGCTTCCTCTGGCGGAGGGCAGAATCCATGTTGTACTCAGGCAGGGAGTTTTCAAAATCTGCTGTTCTTAAAATGTCCATAGCAACACATTGAACGTTTGATTGGTTCTGTTTATTTTTAACTAAGTATCTGAACTTGATGAAGAAAAATAAGAGCTTTCATTGTCCTCATAAATATTTGATAAAGGGTGAAATTCATGATGTGATGACACAGGCTCTTTTACCAGGATTGAAACATCGCATAGCACCCACTTGTGTTCTTGTTTTCTATTTTAGGTCACAGTGTGAGAAACATCCAGGCCTTTGCAGTTCTTCAGAATGCGTTCTTAAAAGCAAAAACCAGCTTCCTTGCCCAAATCATCCTTGATGCCATCACGAATATTTACATGGCTGACAATGCCAATTACTTCATCCTGGAGTCCCAGCACACCCTGTCACAGTTTGCAGAGAAGATCTCCAAACTCCCGGAAGTACAGAACAAATACTTCGAGATGCTGGAGTTTGTCGTCTTTAGCTTAAATTATATCCCTTGTAAAGAACTCATCAGTGTGAGTATCCTGTTAAAGTCCAGCTATTCTTACCACTGTAGCATCATTGCAATGAAAACCCTTCTGAAGTTTACAAGACACGACTACATTTTTAAAGATGTCTTCAGAGAGGTGGGCCTTCTGGAGGTCATGGTGAACCTGCTGCATAAGTATGCCGCCCTCCTGAAGGACCCAGCTCAGGCCCTCAGTGAGCAAGGTAAAGGCTTCCCAGTGGGTGCTCTGTTTGGGAGAGGGGCCCGGGCGAGGCGGTGTGTCTGTGCTTCCTTTCGGGTGATGCGTGAGGAGAGTGACTTCTTGTCTGTGAGTGTGGCACTCTAGTGAGGGTGGCCCAGCATTAACTTTTTCTTTGCCTTTTATTAGCATCTAGGGTAAGGGGAGCCTAGAATTATGTTACAGTAGTGGAAGAGAGTTCACAACACGTACGGTCTTCATGACTTGTGCTTATTACTTTCTCACAGAGATTTTTTTTTTATTCTGGAAATAATAAAATTGTTATTAATTAAGTATGGTTATCTCAAAATATTTTTCACTAATATTTGAGAGCAAATATGTCTATTTAGTGATGTTTCATAAACATCATTGATACCTTTTTGACACATATGATAAAGTACTGCTATATCAAGCTATTAGTAAGTTTTAATTATGAGTTAATACATGTTGATATAAGCAGCTGATTCACAAGCATCTTTTTTTTTTTTCATTTGATAATTCCCCTTTTGGCTTTGCTAATCAGAACTCCCATGAGAAGGATAGATACATTGAACTTTGGCCTTTTCATTTTCAATATTTGTTACACCATTAACTTCTTCCACAGTAAAATAAAAATCTGTTAATATCAGTTCATTTGAGCGTCTTGGGCAAGTGCAGCACACTGCTGGCTTGAAGGCTGTGTTACTGGCATTTGTATTCGTGGAGAAAGGAAATGTTGAAGATGTGGTAAAAGGAATTAATAATTCAAGTAAAACCGGCTGACCTCAGCATTGCTTTCATGATTTGGACCTTTGGACCTATTTTCTAGGGGACTCAAGAAACAATAGCTCAGTCGAAGACCAAAAACACTTGGCACTGTTGGTGATGGAAGCCTTGACCGTGCTGCTTCAAGGGTCAAACACAAATGCAGGTAACCAGAAAAGCCAGAAGCAGGAGTCCCTGGAGGCGGATTTGTGTCTCCTCCGCTTCTGTCACTCAAAGGGAAAATAGTGTTCAGTAATGTACAGCCATTCACTAATGGGACGGTTGTGAAAATGAGACACTTTGTTAAAATACCTTCCTCGAAAATCTGGAATACTATTACTGTCTTTAACTATTTTTATTACTTTTTATAATATGCTGTTTACCCCTCCTTTTTGTAATGGTGGTAACCAACCACTTTTATTTATTTTTTGAATGATTTTTAATTAATTAATTTTTTATTAATTACCCTTTTTTCATGTTGTATCCCAGCTGTAGCCCCCTCACTCGTCTCCTCCCAATCCACCCACCCTCCCTCATCTCTTCCCATGCCCTTCCCCTAGTCCACTGATAGGGAGGTCCTCCTCCCCTTTCCTCTAACCTTAGCCTATCGGTCTCATTAGGACTGGCTGCATTGTCTTCCTCTGTGGCCTGGTTAAGCTGCCCCTCCATCAGGGGGAGGTGATCAAAGAGCTAGCCACTGAGTTCATGTCAGAGACAGCCCCTCTTCCTCTTACTAAGGAACCCGCTTGGAGACTGAGCTGCCATGGGCTACATCTGTGCAGGGGTTCTAGGTTATCTTCATGCATGGTCCTTGGTTAAAGTATCAGTCTCAGAAAAGACTCCCGGGCCCAGATTTCTTGGTTCTGTTGCTCTCCTGGTGGAACTCCTGTCCCCTCCAGGTCTTTCATCTCCCCTTTCTTTCATAAGATTCCCTGCACTCTGCCCAAAGTTTGGTTATGAGTCTCAGCATCTGCTTTGATACCCTGCTGGGTAGAGTCTTTCAGAGGCCCTCTGTGGTAGCTCCTGTCTGGTCCTTGTCTTTTCTCTCTTCCCATGTCTCTCTCATTTGCCTTTCTGAGTGAGGATTGATCCTCTTACGCAGAGTTGTCCTTCTTGCTTAGCTTCTTTAGGTGTACAGATTTTAGTATGTTTATCCTATGTTATAGGTTCCCAAGTTTTAAGTTATACTATATACTTTTTTAGAAGTAATTGTCGTGTTTAAATTATTTCTAAAGTACTTCTTGGCAGCTGTGGTTCATAGGTATGATGGGACAAGATTTGAATCTTAGCACCCAGGAGTTAGAGACTGATCGATCTCTATGAGTTTGAGGCCAGCCTGCCTGGTGTACCCAGAGTATAAGAGCTAGCCAGGGTCACATAGTGAGCTCCTGAGTCAAGAAAACTAAAAATTGTAAGCCCGTATGTTCAGTACAAATTGAGAGGACTGGGTGCGTGGAAGTGAACTCAGGCGAGCAGTCAGGCCTAGGTCGTGGGGACCCTCTTAGCACAGTGAAGGAGAGCTTGGACCACATGGCGTGTGGGGAAGCCATGAATGAGTGAGCAGGTGAATGCGTGAATGAGTCCTCTGTAAAATGCATGACTGTTGGTGGGAACAGAGAAACTTCACATTCTACGTAGTTAAATGCATTGTGTCCCAGACACACACTACCTCACAGTGATGTAAAGGTAATTCTTGCCCCAGGAGAATTGCAGCCTAACTGAGAGAGATGTAATACATAATTACATAAGTAATTGTTTAAATGCAGTTTTGGTAAGTTCTGAGGCAATGCTGAATAAATTTAGCAGGTAACTGAAGCTATTAAGTCTGACATCTCCCGGGCTCTGTAGGAACATTCACCTGTTGTATTATGCCTAATATGGCTATCTCCACCAACTAGATTTAGTTGACTGACATACAGATGCAAATAATGCAAAACAAAGTATTTGTCAAATTAGCTTTCCATAGTGTCGGGTGAAGTTGGACAGGCTGGTTCAGGCCTTTCTGCTGTTATACGAGAGGCCTCCACAGCTGTGGTCTTGGTGCCTCAGTGCAGACATCCCCATGTGTTCTTTCGGTGTCTGTCCTTTCCTTTTTGGGAAAGCCGTGGCTCGCCTTGTAACCTGAGGCTCAGTACCATGTCCACAGGAAGTGTTCCTCAGCTGTTAGCCACTGTGACCCTGACAGCCACAGGCTTCGCAAACCCTTCATATGCACAGGATGTCACAGTTCACGTCCTAGTGAGGCCAGGCCTATTGTCACGGTGTTAAAGACAGTCTTGTGTGTCGCTCTGGCCGGCCAAGTGCAGGACCTGAGGTCTACAACCATTCCACATCAGCCGTCAGTGTTCACTCTTAAGCACATGACTTCACACTCACATCAGTGTGGTGCGGTTCCCAAAAAGGCAGCAGAGGGAAGGCCACTTACTCTGAGCTGACTGTGGCCACTCTTAGCTATTCATGTCCCAGATTTCCATCCAAACAAAATGAGAAGAAAATGCAGCGTTTGTGAGTGATCAAATATGTGCACAATAACCATAATCCAGATAAAAATTTCATGGGGCAGGAAGGTATTTCATCAGACAGAATGTAAGAGCTACTCGTGGGAAATACAGATCGGTGAATTACATGACTTGGGCGAGCTTCTTAAGTTTGAGGGCGACGTTTGCCCGGAGATCAGGATGTGCAGTCAGCAGGGGCAGGCCAGGGAGTGGACCTGCCTGTGCATAGAAGTCCACACTTCCAGCTACTGCCTGTGGCGTGGATTAAGTAATGCCATAGGAAGGCTTCGCAGCAGGTTTCCGACTGATGCTTTCTGTTACAGAATTTGCTGTTTTGGGTCTTGTGCTGTGTTTTATTTCCTTATACTCCCCCCACACACACACACACGGTTTTGACAGCCCCCCTTGGTGGGAATTTGGACTATCTGGGTACTGTTCATCCGAGCACCTGTCTGTACTGCAGTATGCGGCCTCTTCGTGTCTCCCTATAAATTTTCCAATGTTCTATCGAGGCACGCGGTGACCCGGCATTCATGTAGAGAAAGTGTCTGTGAGTGTTCCCTGACATCCCGCGGCGCAGTGCACCCTCATATAAAAAGTGAAACAGGCGTGCCTGCTTTACAAGCGGTCCTTTTGGATTCCGGCTCCTGCCGAAGCTGTTGGATCTCCACTCACCTGACTTGCCCCGGCTGTTCTAACTTAGTCAGCTGGCCTTTTCCTCCCTCTCCCCCTTCCTCAGGGATATTCCGAGAGTTTGGTGGTGCGAGATGCGCGCACAACATAGTGAAGTACCCGCAGTGCCGGCAGCACGCCCTCATGACCATCCAGCAGCTGGTGCTCTCCCCGAACGGCGACGACGACATGGGCACGCTCCTGGGGCTGATGCACTCGGCGCCTCCCACAGAGCTACAGCTGAAGACTGACATCCTAAGGGTAGGTCCGGCAGCCGTGTCTGCTAAAGCCCGGGGCCCTTGTGAGGTTCAATGTACTTAGTTTCAACAAGGAAATTCGTGAGAGAGATCGAACATTTATTGCTGCTTTAAATAATGTGTTCGGGCGTATATCTGTGTATGCGTGTGCGCTTTTGACTGTGTGTGTACCAGGGAAGGCCAGAAGCGTAAGAGCCCATGGAGCTGGGATTATTAGGGGGCTATGAGATGCCAGGAATCGAACCCAGGTCACCTGCAAGAGCAGTCCACATGCTTTTAACCACTGAGCCCACGGCCTACCAAAGAGAAAATTTAAAAATCCAAAATAACCAAACCTCCACAATTGGTATACATTAGGAGTTTGGAGAAAGTGTCATTCGTGAATGTCAGTGCACATGGCCCTTCTGCTGGCTGACCTTTGGAACAGTTACCCTGGCTCATGAGAATCCTCTTGAATTACTAAAAACTAAAGACGTGTGTTGTCTCTTCTGTTCCAACCATCCAGTGTTCTGCATATGTGAAACTTGTTATGTTGTAGTGCAAATGCATATTTGTGCTTCCGTGTCTGTAATAGCTACTCTAGGAAATATTTTACAGCCCCGTTCAGGTTTAATGTGTGCCTCGATCGTTCCATGGCTGCAGAACAGTCGGCGCCCTGATGTGCAGAGGAGGGAGATGGTACAAGCTTGGCTGTGTTTCCCTGTGCAGGGCCTCAGCACGCACTCTTTCTGCTGCACCCCCACCCCTCGGCAGGATTTACGCATTCGTAGCCACTCACATGGCTGTAGCCCCTGGCATGGCCGTGGAAGACGTTTTCCGAAGTGACTAAAGTTAAACACGCCCCTTTTAACTTTTTGACACGCGTGTTCAGTGACTCAAGCAAGGTAGAGCATGTAAGTGCATATTAGGGGGCCTATGAAACCGTTTTTCTAAGTTCCAGAAAGCATCGTGATTATGGCACAACTAACACGTATCCTGCCGCAAACTGTGTTCTGTACATTTGCATGCGTCCACTTACATCTGCCTATTAATAAAGGCAGACGCTCTCCGTGTCCCTGTGTCATTTTACTTCCTTGATTTGGTTTGTTGTCCTACAGCTCCTTGGGCATGCTGGACAGACCCCTGGCCTGAGACCGGCCCTGTGTTTCACACACTGTACGCTGAAGCACAGCTTAGGCATGTACAGCATGAATCTAGGGGATAGAGAAGCTAAGGTCAAGGCCACGTGGCCTCTGCAGAGCTGTGCTTTCAGCTTCTGTGATATGAGCAACAGCTTTTGTCAGAGTAGTCTTGATGCTTTTTGGCTAGTCTTCTTTTCCCATTTAAATAACATCTGCAGGAGTCAGGAGTCATTGAAATTGTTCTGTTTTCATTAATTCATTGATCCATGATTTCTAAATACCCTTGCCATTGTAAGCCAGGAGGGTTCCTTAGAGAAATGGGTGATTTTAGAGGTGAGGCAAATAAAAAGAAGTGAGCCTACCTCATTGTAACGAGCTGAAAAAGTAAGGCAGACAGCAGGCACCGTAGGGAGGAGGGAAGTATGCACAGGCAGGCGTGACAGGACAGGGAGAAGGAACACAGGCTACACGCTTACCATGCTAGCGTTGGTGACTCTCACAGCAGCACAGGTCGCTGGCACGCTTCAGCCAGTGCCAGCGTGCCAAGCTGTGATCTCAGGGCCCGCGCCTCTGGGCTGGGAAGCAACGAGGAAGACCACAGGCTCTCTCTAAACTTCAGTTTCCATTTTTGCTGAATGCAATACTGCCCCCATCCCAGTCTTCAACTGCATAGACCACAGGCGTCTGCTAATTTACTTTGCAATTGTTTACATATAAACCTGAAATCCTATGTTCTTCATAATTTTACTGGCACACACATTTTGAATTACATGTAGTATGCTTATGCCAAGTAAGTGATACGTAGTAGAATTTTCTCTCGTTATCTCCTGGGATCAAGATCTCGTTGTAACTTTATTATTCACTGCATATCATTAATTGATTTAAGAAGTTAAGTTAGCCTGGTACTTCAGAGTTTTCCAATACTGATTATAGGGTGCAACGCCAACAGATACCAGGTTTGAAGGAGTAGGAGATAAGCATGTCCTAAAATAACTCTTGTTCTAAGAATTCAGTCACTGTTTCCTAACTGGCTCAAAGTTCTAACCAGCCATACAAACATTTTTTTCTTAACTCTGCACTCAACCATTGTCACCTATAAAATTGTAGTCACATTCCATGTACAGGTGTTTCCATCACACACAAAGCAGCTATAATGGGGCTCCAAGTTTTTGCTTTCACTGTGCCTTTTCCATGTTTAGATGTGTTCAGATTCACATGAACTGTGCTGTCTACAGTACACGCTACAGTAAGATATGTGGAATCTGAAATAATCTGTCAAACATCTTCTAAGAGTGTGATAGACTACTGTGACATCACAGTGTCACCAACCTCAGTATATAGTAGGTTGTGCCCAGGTCTGTGCCAGCCCAGCTTTCATAGTGGAGTCATTTCTCATCACGTGACCTTGTTAAAATTACACACGACAGGTACCTGTTACATTTTTGCCCTCGTATCTTCACAATAAATGGGTTTATGTGCCAGTCACATTACAAAACAGTTTGTGTGTGTGTTTGAGGGTGGGTGCTAAGTTCTCATTATCTCTGTTTTACCTTATTGAAAACCACAGCACAGATAGGTCAAGGATCTGGTGTGATAAAGCAGTTTTATGTTGGAGCCAGAATTCGAAACCATGCATTCTGACTCTAATCTGCGTTTACTCTCACGGATAACTGTAAGAGTTTTTTGTAGTGTCAAAATGTCTTAACATGAGTTATAATTGTTAAGAATTAATTTACTAAACTTGACAACATGGAGATGATCTTGATATCAAATACTTTTTAAAATGGCAAGTAATCCTTAGTAGAAGAATGAAAGGAATATACTATGTGTTTTAGTAATTGCACAGATTGTATATTTTCTTTTAAAATAACAAGTCTTAAGCCAGGTATGGTGGCACACTTGCAATCCCAGCACTCGGGGTGGCAGAGACAGGCAGCTCTCTGTGAGGCTGAGGGCAGCCTAGCCTGCAAAGACAGCAAGGCTACACAGAGAAACCCTGTCTCAAAAACCCCAAAACCAAAACCAAAAAAAGAACAACAACAACAAAGCAAGTCTTGGTGTACACAAGGAAACCCGAGGGTCACATAGTGTGCGTACTTCCATCCTACATTAGCCTGTAGCCTTTTCATTCTTGGGCTGCTGCCCTTAGATGGGTGAAATATTTTAAGAAAGTGTGTCCCTGAAAAGTGATGAGTGCCGAGATTAAAGCATATCTGGAGTGGAGGGATCATCATCTTGCCATGTTACAGAACCTGAGGCAAAAGGGAAAGAGCCCATTGCAGACATCAGCAGATGTCAGAGCACAGCTCAGTACAAGATAATGGCGTGGTTAGATGCACTTGGAACTGAAATTTCCTGGGTTTAAGTCCTGCCTTTGCCATTCATTAATTCAGTGTGGCATCTTTGGTAATTTTTAAATATGGACTTCATTCCTTAATTATTAAATAATAATAATTACAATTATTAAATAAGAATTATATTATTATTATTATTATGTAGGTTTAACAGCCCTGTTTTGAAAATTCAAATTCAAAAAACTTCAAATTCTAAACCTTCAAAAAAAAGTGTAGTGTTTGCCTGTGTGGATGCTTGTGTACCATGTGTTGTCCACTGCCTGTGAGGCTGAAAGAGGAAGGGTGTGGGATCCCCTGGAACTGAGGTCACAGACAGCTGGGAGCCCCCATGCGGAGCTGGGAACTGAACCTGGGTCCCCTGCAGGAGCTGCCAGGGCTTTTAGTTGTTAAGTCAGCCCTGCAGCTGCAAATTCGAGAACTTCGTGATACGGTGCTCCATGTACAAAATCCCCTGCAGTAGAGCTTTGTTTCATATATAAAACTTTTTAAAAAACAAATGGTTTTCCTAGTCAGCCTTGGCTCCCATACCCAAGGTATGTCATTGAATTTGTGCGTGTTTTCTCAAAACAGTAACAAGAAGCCTCCGGAGCTAAGCGTTTTGGATAGGAGAAACTTTCTATATACTTCGCACTGCTGAACAGTTAAAGAAGACGCTGTGTGAGGCTAGCGCCTTGCACACTCAATGTCTGGTTAGATACTAGGTGATATGGAGTGAGTGGCAGGTGACTGATGGCAGGGTGGCTTCCTTTTGCTTTGTTATTAGATCATATGGCTGACCTGGGGCAGGGCCGTCTTTCGGTCCTCAGGCTCTGATTCATTTCCTAGAGAGACTGCCTTCCAGATTCTCCACACATGAGAAACTGTGGAGAGACCTCAGTCTTGGCTGCCCTTCTCATCTTTTGATCCCCCTGGAGTAATCCATCTTATAACCAGCTAAACAGTCACAAGTTCACATGATCATGTGATGTCAGGCTGCGCATGGACTTACTGAATACAATTGTTTTGTTAAGTAATTGGATTTGTTGATTACCTTAAACAAGGTCAGGTTTCTCACTCATTATTGGATTCAGTCTTCTGCTATCAAAAGAAATGTGTGATCGCTACCTGAAATTTATTCTGCATGTACTGTGACATGTTTCAGCAAAACTTGTGAAATGCCTTAAACAACTCTGACGAAAGCATTCATATTAAATAGTCACAGACCGCTGTTCCACTTGGATAGTCACACCTGGTACTCCTGTTTTCGTTTTTTTTTTTTAATTTGAATAATACTTGTTTTCCTTCTTTTCCCCGGCAGGCCCTCCTGTCAGTCCTTCGAGAAAGCCACCGCTCAAGAACGGTTTTTAGGAAAGTTGGAGGATTCGTGTACATCACGTCCTTGCTCGTGGCTATGGAAAGGTCTTTGAGCTCTCCTCCCAAGAACGGCTGGGAGAAGGTGAGCCAAGGGCAGGTGTTTGAGCTCCTGCACACCGTCTTCTGCACACTGACTGCGGCCCTGCGCTACGAGCCAGCCAACTCGCACTTCTTCAAGACCGAGATCCAGTACGAGAAGCTGGCCGACGCGGTCCGATTTCTTGGCTGCTTCTCAGACCTCAGGGAAATCAGTGCCATGAACGTCTTCCCCTCACACACACAGCCTTTTCAGAGACTGCTGGAGGACGGCGTGGTGGCCACAGACTCGGTGGCCCCCGCCCTGCGGCACTGCAGTAAACTCTTCACCTATCTCTACAAAGTGGCCACGGATTCTTTCGACAGGTACGGGCCTGCTGTCTCGGGGTGCGTGCGCTCGGCACAGCTCCGGCGTGGAATGGGAAAACCAGTGAGCCTTCACCTTACCTGAGGTCTGTCACTCTTCTCAGGACTCCTGCTATTGCCCGGATGCTAAGTTTGCAGCGCAGGAGCCTGTGTTTTGAGTAGACAGTGTCTATGACGTTTCCTTCTGAGGCTTGTTCGTTGTTCTTTGCTCTCAGAAAACATTAGGTGCGTGGGGATGGTGTGTGGATGTGCTGGAGAACACGGTTATTTTGATACTACACATTTCGTAGTCCTTGAAAATGGCGTGGCTCTCTAGGAGACATGCGTGTACCTGGAAACATCCCGGTCAAGAGTCCCCTAGGAATCCATTGCCCGGCACTTCAGTAAATGAGTGTGGTGGAGACCTGTGCATGCCAGGCCACTGTACCTTCAGGCATGGCGTCTTTGGCCTGCACAACACAGCCTGGGTCCTGGCCACCTGCTCATTAATAATGTACACACACAAAAATGTACAGTGCATGGTGACACTCTGAGGAGGAAGTCAGGGTTCTGCACAGGAGAGCCATTTTACCCAGCATCCTTTATTTTCATTGCTTTGACTGTATTTTCAATCAAGTTCCCACTTTGAAAGTCATGTAGTTATATTCTGATTTCTCTGGTTCAAGCATCATCATTTTTAATAGTCTCCACTTTTCTTTCATAAAATAAAAGTGATTTTTCCATTTTAACCATAAATAGACTAAGTGACCAAAGAGTCTCATAGTTGTGTTTGTTTTTTGTTTTTTTTTTGTTTTTTGTTTTTTTTTGGATCATGGAATTTCTTTTAAGCATATACTGAGATGTTTCCTCTTTTTTCTTTTTTTGGATTTTCAAGACAGTGTTTCTCTGGGTAGCCTTGGTTGTCCTAACTCACAGAGAGCAGTCTGCCTCTGCCTGCTGGGGTTACTTAACAACGGTCGTTAGTTATGAATAGGTTTACAAACCCAGGTATTAGAAATTGCCTCTCACCTTGTGGTTACTGACTTCCCGGAAGCAGGGTGCTGTGCAGTAGTTGTCGTCGTGAGGGCGTGAGCTATGTGTACGTGCATAGACTCTGCTCCTGTTCTCCTCTTTGCTGCTGATTCTGTAGTTTTAGCTGTGTCTGTTTCACGGGGCCCACACCAGCACTGGGAGCAGCATTGTTTGCCCCTGGCAGCTTTCCTGTTCTAGTCCATGCGTGTGTTGCGCTTGTGGTCCTTGCTCCTGTGGAAAACGGAACATGTTTCTCATGACACTGACCCCACATCTCTCGTGAAACTAACTGGCCGCCTCGGATCCTCTCTCCTAACCTCTAACCCCTGTCTGTTTTGTCGTCTGTAGTCGTGCAGAGCAGATCCCTCCTTGCCTGACAAGCGAGTCTTCTCTCCCCTCTCCTTGGGGGACGCCAGCTTTGTCCAGGAAAAGGTACTGATCATCAGAAGTCGCTCTGGAATGCTGTGGGGTTCCCTGTGCTAACTTACGTGTGTGTTGTTGTTTTGTTTACGTTTGCTTTCTGAGCCTTAACAAAAAAAAAAAAAAAAAAAAAAAAAAAGAAGACACTTTTCAGGTTTTCAGATTAGTAGTTTCCCTTGAGTGTGTCGATAAGTTTAATCTATAAAAATAGGGGCAACATAGAGAATTTTTCATTCACCCCTGTTGTGTGGTTTTCACTATTATTATTATCTATAGAGCAGTCGTACCTTCTTTTAATCTTGCCCTGGGGCTGGGGAGACGCTTTAGAAGTCTGTGTCCGGATCCCCAGGACTCTCATAAAAGCGGGTGTCTCCAGTCCCAGTGCTCAGGGGAAGTGCGAGCCACTTCCAGAAAGGAGACTCTCCAGAAAGTTCGTGGGCCAGCAAGCTTGGCATACACCGTGGTAAAAAAGAGAGCGACCCTGTCAGATGCAAGGACACCTGAGGTTTTTCCCTTGGTCTCCCCACACATCACACAGGTGTGGCCCTTGCTCCTGCACACACAAGCAAGCCTACCATGCTCCTCATGCACCAGGAAGCTGCGCAGAGAAACTGGAAGGGCCTCTCCCAGGCCACCCTACACTGCACTTGGTTCTCTGCAGACTGCTGCCCTCCTGCAGGGTCCAAACACACCATTTCTATAAAGAGACACAGCCAGTGTGGCCTTAGTGCTTCTCTGAGTAGGCGGCTCTCCCTGTTCTCATTAGGTGTTATTGGGGTCATTCTTGGTTTTACTGTTGTTACAAAGTGAACTTCACAGCCCCGGAATGTTTATTTTTTCTGTCAGGTTTAACCAGTTGAAATATGAGGCTGTTACAGGGCCGTGTCAAAGCCGAGTGTTGAAAAAGAGAAGAAAAAAAAAAAAAAAAAAGCCTGCTGAAGTCTTTACTTTCATATTCCATGGAAATACATTAACTGGTCCCGGTCATTGTACATCTAAATTTTATAAATTTAAAAAAAAAAAAAAAAAAAAGCAAGCAAGCAGTTGATTGGCCAAGAAGAATTAAGATCCATTTTAGAGTCTCTGTGCACCACCTAACCCTCACATGATACGTGTCCCTTCCTGTGTTGTCCTCAGAGGCTATGACGAGTCCTTAACTCTTACACAAACGCCTCCAGTTGGGGCTTGAGAAGAATGAACGAGAATCCGTTATTGTGCTTTTCCTCCTAATGACAGTTGTTGAGATTCCAAGACAAATATAACTGTGGTTAACGGGTCAACAGGATCACTCATTCTGTATTTTATTTCTGTGTCAGCAAGTTTAAACAACCTCAGGTTGAAAATCTGGTTTATATTGAGCGCATATGAGCTTTTTCATCTCACTTCCCAAACAGTATAGTCTAAGAACTATCTAGATGCAATAAATAATCTAGGTAAGAGAATGTGCCTGGAGTACAATATTCCCCGTTTGATGTGTGAAGCTTGAGCGTCGTGGTGGTGGCTGGGCAGAGGGTTTAGGAACTAACCCCCTGAGGACACCCAGGGCCCACTAAATACCTGCAGCAATGGGCATTGAGGTGTGAGGACACTTTTTTTTTTGTCTTAAATTTATGCTGGGGCTTATATTCCATACAATTAATCATGAGTAGTTTTAAATAAATTTAGCATTGTTCAATACATTTGTAACCTCAAATGTCTTTGTGTGTGTGTGTGTGTGTGTGTGTGTGTGTGTGTGTGTGTGTGTGT
>NW_026596155.1:2564873-2573172 GCF_907164565.1 Psammomys obesus
TGTGTGTGTGTGTGTGTGTGTGTGTGTGTGTGTGTGTGTGTGTGTGTGGTATATGAGTAAACAGGCCTCTGTAGATGCCAAGTTATTTTCTCTTCAAGGGTTGAGCTTAATTCAAGAAGCCATAAATTAGATAAATTCGAGTTAACCCAGTACAACTTTCTGTAGCAAATTGAGTGTGGTAGAAGACATTTAAGTTTGAGCATCATGGGCTTGTGATCTCAAAAACTTAGTAAATGTTAGGAAAAGCACTAAACTTAGGAGGTAGTTGAAGTTGCTAAAACTCCCAATTTTAAAATGAGCGTGTCATAAATGATAAAGGCCTACAGTTTGCCGTGTTCTAAAACATTTAGTCCTCATATGTATTCACGGAAACTCCCAAGCTAGAAACTAACAGTCTAAAGAGTATGTTTACTTTAAAAAATAAAATTCTGGAGGAGTGGCTCCTTTAAATGCTATCTGACAAAAAGAAAATGGGTCTGTATAGAGTTCTCCGTGTCTTCAAATCAGAAATATGTTTTCATTGTCGGTAGCGCAGCTGTCTCTGGAGATCCCCGGGTTTGAGTTAAAGGAAAGCTGTCACTCGAGCAGCAGAGGGTGTGTGAGGAGCTCTGATCCCTGTGTATTCTCTATCAGTCTTACAGGCCAGTGGCTGCCTTCGCTGTCCTGCTCAATGTTGCCCCAACCCCACTGCCACTTCCATGCCAGGATAGCATCCTCCACCAAGCCAAGCCCCCAACCCCCATGCCAACCCTTACAGGCTGCCCTGTAGGTCAGGTCGCATCCTGCTGATTTGTGATCAAGCAGATAATGGTATATTTGCTCACACGTCCACATATAGCACGTTGAGTATGTTTTGAAATTTGAATTGCAGTCACGTCCCATTTCTAGAACTTCTCAACAAGTGACATCAGCTCGTGGGCATCTTTTGCTTTGGCAGCAAATGTGAGGTCTGCTGGCAGCCGGCAGACCAGCCTTGTCTGTGTTCACGAGCCGTGGGACGTTCTGACACTAAAGAAGGTTGCACTTCTGCCCCGTGTCTTACCTGAAAGGGCTGGGTTCTTCTCTGTTTTTGAAATAGGAGGAACTAGCCAGCCTCGTGTTTGGGAAACTAAAACACGTGACTTTTCCTTTGCTTATAATTTCAGGGAAATACTAGGACAAAGCTGTAGCTGAGCAGTGGTGAGATGAGAAGCAAGACATAAAATAGTCAAAACTATGCAAAATAGACCTGAGGAGAGGCTGCAACCACTAGTTACTGCCTACATGCTTATGCCTTGAGCTACGGTAGAGCTTTAGTATGTATGTATGTAGGTAGGTAGGTAGGTATCACCAGGAGAGGCCAATGAAACATAACTGTATGGGAATTTAAATTGGAGTGTTAAGTATTAATTTCTAATAATTACAAATGACTACATCATTTACATTAGCTGATGTTTGAGATGTCGTTTTATTCCCTTTGCTAACAGTTAGGTCTTGCTTATGAATTAACTACTTAACAAGCTTACTAAAATCTATAATTAAAAATTGGTCATACCTATTACTTGGTAACAGTTGTTGCTGTAAAAATGCACCTAATTTTGGTGAATAAAAAAAAAGTGTTCATGTTTTAAACAAAGTTTTCAATTTTTTTCTGGCTTGAAAACCATCTGATTATGACAGTATTGTCATACAACGTTCGTGAAGCTTGCTACTATTTTATTTATCTATTAGTGAAGGCCAAAGGTCTTCCTGAGCATGACCATGATTAAGTTAAAATTTGAATTAAACTGTTAATTCAGAAATAAGTTTTAAAGGAAAGCCTGTATGTAAAATGTTCAACTGAAGTCTGTTTTCATCAAATTTTATTTGCTTTTGTTTACAATGAAAATACTTCCTATGAAGTTTTTTTTATTTTTATTTTTTATTTCAGTGGCTGGGGATCCCTGTTACACTGTAGAGAAAGTGTAAATCTTTTTTTTTTTTTTTTCCTAGATGGATAAAAATGTTTTAAGGAATTAGCAGAACAAATACAAGGCAGCTACCCATTAGTAAGATGTGCTTAGAAGGCATTCCTTTTTTTTTTTTTTTTTTTTTTTTAAAGAATTAGGTTCATTTTATGTGTATGAATGTTTTCTTTGCATGTTTATGAGTGTGCTGGCTGCAGTGGCTGGTGCCCAGAGAGGCCAGAAGACAGGGTCCTTGCAAGTGTAGTTACAGACAGTTGTGAGCTGCCATGTGGGTGCTGGGAATTGATCTGGGGACCTCTGCAAGAGCAGCAAGCGCTCTTAATTGTTCAGCCGTCTTTCCAGGCTAGAAATGACTCTTGGTAAGTTTAGAAGTTACAACTGTCTGGATGTAAACCAGCCAGATCCAGAGAGTGAAGCCGTGAATGGGTGCAGGATCGCTGGCTTACGCAAACAAAGAGAACACGTGTGCAGCCGAATGCCTCCTAGGATAGGAATAGTGTGTCTTTGAGGACGTGGCAGTGCCTTCTTGCACTAAGTCACTGGTGTAAGGCACCTGCTGCCAGGCTGCTTGAAATGGGGAGCTGCAGCAGCACAGAGCTCTGCCTAGGTGGCCTGAGACAACACACACACACACACACACACACACACGCACGCACGCACGCACGCACGCAGGAACGCCCACTGAATGTGCGCTTTCATGAATTGTACATGAGTATAACATGAGGTAGAAAAAAGAGACCATTGAGAAAAGGGAATGTACACAGTCCGGGAATGGCTTGACTGTCCCTCTGATAGAAACTTGTTCTCTAAAACACGCCTTCTCAGTTCACAAGGCTCAATGTTTTCAGTAGTGTGGAGAGACACACACGAATGTAGTTCTCGGCTGAGCCAGCATTCTCACGGTCGCTTCTGCCAGAGCCCACCACTTACATCTCCTTAGCTCAGGATTCTGTTGCTGTGGGGTCAAGAGAAGATTAAAGCCACACAGCTTTTAGTTTTAATCAGATTCAAAAACATCTGATCGAGTGATTCCCCTTTGTCACATATTTTCTAAACCGCTATCACTCCTTCACCTGCTTTTTAAAAATATCTTCTGGCACATGTGCCAGTGTTTAATGAAACAAACCCAACGAGTAAATAGTACAATAGTAGATACGAGCCAGGAATTGATAAACTGCCTCCGTGGAACTCGGGGAGGTGGCAATAGATTGTTTTGCTTTTTTAAGTCTCACCCGTCAGGTCTTTTGCAACTCCCTGAATTTCAAGGCTTCTTTGCTTACCAGTGATTAAAAGTGACAGGAGATGAAGAAGATGAACTATGAATGTGACTTTAAGCAGATTCTAAATAAGCATTTTTTTTTTAATTGTAGGCATGCATTTCATTGTGTTTCAACTCCCCCCGTATACCCTGCAAAAAGTGTCTCGGACCTCAAACCTCACGTGACAAGCTCACCGCTACAGAGTTCTGACGCTGTCATCATCCACCCTGGAGCCATGCTGGCCATGCTGGACCTCCTGGCCTCTGTGGGCTCGGTGGCACAGCCGGAAGTAAGTTCTCTTCCTGCCCAGTGAACGAAAGGAAAGTGTGTTTACCTGAGGAGTCAGGGCCAGGGAGAGCATGCAGTGTCGCTGACCTATCACACCCACGCAAGGAAACCCCTGTTTGAGCCCTGCCTTCCAGACATCAGCTATGTTCTTGAATACGGTTTGTTTCCACTGGGGCCCAGGTGGTTGCTTCTTCGAGACTCAGTGTTTCCCCTGGTAAATCCAGTGGCGGCAATGGCAGAGAGGTGATCCAGAAGGAAAACTGCCTACAGATACCACAGTGGGCCTTCTCATCTGTTCTGTCTTGGGGCACTCAAAAGTTTGGGTTGCTTAGAGCTGGGGTGACTATTTTTGTTAAATGTTGTATGACTTCACGGGTGCGAATGACGAGCTTCCTTAAAGCTAGTTATCTATCACCATGAGAAAGAGTTGACACCCTGTATCTGGCGGTACGTAACTTTAATCCCAGTGCTGGGAAGGCAAAGCAAAGCCAGCCTCTGAGTTGTTGGCCAGCCTGGTCTGTGTGGTAAGTTCCTGGCTCCATAGTGAAGCCCTGCCTTAAAAAGGAAAGGGGACGTCACACCTGCTGTTTTTTCTGTGGAAGTAGAACCATCATTTGTGTCATTCAAAGACTCCAAGGAGAATAGAGTTCAGTCAGATGTGAGCGGAGCAAAATCAAAACTAGGGATTTCTGCCTGACCTTCTTCGTGAATTGCTATGTTTATTGCTTTGAGCTAATTTATGTGAATGTGTTTTCGAGTAACTAAAACCTCATGCTACAAGTGGTGCTTCCCATAGGAAGAACTGCCGCCTCGTCACTAAGGATGCCCTGGGGCATGTATCTCTTTGTTAACTTTAGCACGCTTTGGACCTTCAACTTGCCGTGGCCAATGTTTTGCAATCGCTGGTGCACACAGAGAGAAACCAGCAAGTCATGTGTGAAGCTGGTCTTCACGCACGGCTGCTGCAGAGGTGCAGCGCTGCCCTGGCCGACGAGGACCACGCCCTGCACCCGCCCCTGCAGCGTATGTTTGAACGCTTGGCCTCCCAGGCCTTGGAGCCCATGGTGCTGAGGTTAGTAGATTCGTCTTGGCATTTGCGTAAGTAAAGGCAGTTCTCAGAGCCTCTGCATGTGAGCCGAGGGGTTTTGCACTCTATTCTGACCTGTGGTGAAGGCCTGAGGTCTCGGGTACCCAGGAAGCTAGAGCAGGGGAATCACAAATGCTGGCCTGACTGGCGGTGATAGTCTGGGGACCTTAGTGCCATGCTGTCTCACAAGGGAAAGTGAGTGGAGCCTGAGGGTGTGGCTCAGCGGGAGCGCGCTTGCCTGGCATGCAAGAAGTCTCAGGTTCAGTTCCCAGGACCACAAGAAGTAACAGGTTTTCTTTCATGGACTTTAATATATGTTCAGCTAAATGTGGATAAGCCACAACCAGAATGGACAGACTGTTTGGATGTGCCACAATTCTAGACCTAGCACTCATGATACAAAGCGGAGGATTGTGGGTTAAGGCCAGATTGGCAAACCATGGTGGCACCTTGTCTTTATAGATAGACAGATAGAGAGATAGACGGATGTGCAGGAGGGGCTTACTAACAGCATTTTTATCTGTGGATGATTTTTCCCCTTGAATTTAGAAAGCTCATTTTCCTTTAACATAATACCATACTTCGTAAGAATAGGAATTCCTTTGTATTTAATTGAATTTACTTTGTATTTAAGGGTGTTTTGTAGTTAGACCTCTTTTTAAAATGGGCCTAGAGAGGTTGCTTAGCCGTTATGAGTGCATACTGCTCTTTCAGAAGACCCAGCACCCACGTCAGGCTTCCAACAACTGCTTTCCAGCTCCAGGGCATCCAACACCTCGTCTGCCCTCTGTAGACATTACACTTACCCACAAACCCACACAGACATATAGACACATGCATAAGGTGGAAAGTCAAATAGAATCGTTAAGAAAGACTTCACAAAGTGAAATATGTATGTAGTTATATACCCTAATAAACTTTATTTTAAAGTAATTCTATTTTTACACTTCTCTCACCCAGTTTTCTCCTCTGGTCTCATCTTCTGTCAGTGTATCACAGTATCAACAGGAAACTGACATCATATGATTTGCCCGCATGGACATTTAATTCTTCTTTTTGAGATCCATGTATGGGGACCTCCTTCTTTTAGGAGATGAGCATTTAGATAGTGCAGGCAGTTTATTGCCTGCAATCCTCTTGTCGCAGAGTCCTGGGTGCTGGGATTACAGGCACATACTAGGTGTATTTTACGTAACCAGTGTCTTGTGTGTGCTCCCCCTGTCCTGTCCACTCCTGCCCTCCCACCATCCTATGTACACCACTGCTCTGCTCTCCAGCGCTAGAATGTTGTCCTCTTGAAAATGTTTTGTTTGCATAGACACTATACAATATGTGACATTTAAAGGTTGATAATATTTATTGTCATTATGCTCCTAAGATGCACATGAGTTTAAAGTAGATCATTCATGTGCTCCTATGTATTGTTGAATAATATTCTATGGTGTGAACATACTGCAGTTTGTGAATCACTCAAAATTGTTATATATGTGTTTGTCTATGCATGTGTGTGTATGTGTGCATGTGTGTGTGTGTGTTTGCTGAGAATCAACCTAGGGCTCATGCCTGCTACATCTCCAGCTCAAGAAGAATGTATGTTTTGATTCAAGAGAAAAATGCTGTTTTAACAAATGAAGCTTGGTTAGTTTTTAAGCTTTTTTCTGGGGCTAGTGCAGTGGCTTAGCAGTTAAAATCTTTGGTTGCTATTGCAGCAGAGTCTGGCTTGATTTCCAGAACACATATGGGGACTTATAGCCCTCTTTAACTCCATGTCCAGGGCCTCTGTGGACACCAAGCACATAGAGGCCTAACACCCAAACACATAAAACTAAAATAAATCTTTTTTTTTAACACTTCTGTTTCTTTGAAATCAGAAAGTGAAGTAGATCTAGGAATACGTTCCATTGTTTCTTCTTTTAAACATGTACCTGTAGCTTGTTGTTCCAAGACCATACACTTCTTCCTGATTATTCTGTTCTCGTGTTAAAGTACTGTTATCACGCAACTTAAAAGGTTTTAAAAAAAAAAATAGTTGAGATTGTGATTTTTTGTGCCCATTCCAAAGTTATTGTTGATTAAGAAAAATACTCGACGTAAACATGAGCCAGACAGCATTGTATCTGATGGTGTGGTGCCTTAGGTGACAGGCTGCGAAGGAAGCCTACTGTGTGACTCCGACAGGGCTCTCTGCACCTCATCCAGGAGGACGTGCTTAACAGCTTGTATCTCCTAGCTCTTGCAACACCTTACACTTTCTGACTTAGAATAAGAACAGAAGTGGCTTATGTGTAACTGTTGTAGGTGTGGGATCTTGTTCCTCTGAGGCGTAAGAAAATGTCCGTAACCAGATAATGTAAGGCGCTTTATCACAGAAGCAGGAAATTAAAATACTATATAGTAAATTCTCTAACATCAGTGTTATTTAGGAATAGCAGTTTAGAAGTAGAATATGGAAGGCAGTTAAACAGATTAAATCCAGGGGGAAGCTCTTTGCAGTGAGAAAGTCAGAAGTGATGGTCCAGTAAACAGTACCACACTCATGAAATGAACAAGTCACGTTTGTGGGTGTGGTGAAAAGTGGGTGCGATGAAGCTGGACTAGAGGGTAGATTTTACGTCACCTGTGGCCTTCCGTGCTGGGCAGCCAGGGCCTCCACATGCCAGGCGTGAGCAGCCACTGAAGTCTTGAGCTAGGCAGTGACGGTCTGCAGGTTGGAATTTTGAAGGACACCGATGAGCAGATTGTGTTGGGACAAGGTGGGAGTCACAGGACGTGATAAGGATGCTTCTTGGATACAAAGACCGGGTGGTGAGTCAAGGCTGTATTAGAGGACTGAAGATGAAGGGGCGTGTCAGGGACAGTTTTAGGAAGTAGGTGCAGATTTGGGGGATTTTGTGAGTGTAGAAAGCAAAAGTAAATGAGAAGAATCCAAACATTTCGGTGGTACTGGGCAGCGGGTGACGTGTGGGAGTGCGGCACTTTGGCGTGCACAGCAGATGGACAGGTGTGTGGTGATTAGAGTCTGAAGTTAGCTTCACGCATAGCTTCATAATAACTTCCTTTTGTGCGGTAACTACTCCCTTATCATTCATTATGCCTCGCCCCCGACCCCTTGATGTGGTGTCTTGTTCTAGAATGTCCTCAGTCAAGGAGTAACTTCGCTTTCTCTCCTTTAGGGAGTTTCTGCGTTTGGCAAGCCCTTTGAACTGTGGTGCCTGGGACAAAAAACTGCTGAAACAATACAGGGTTCACAAACCAAGCTCGCTGAGCTATGAACCGGAGATGAGAAGTAAGCGGAGCTTTGAAATGCTGTGCCTTGCCTTATTTGGTTAATGAAATCCGTGTGGTGTTGGATATGTAGCAGAGTTTTTAAATGAAAAGAGACTAGCAGATTAGCCCCTGGCGTGGAGGAGGAACACCTTTATCTCCAGGGAGATATCTCCACACTCTCTTTCCCCAGCGACCTTTGAATGTTTAAATGGCGCAGGGTACCTAGAGGGTGGGAAATTAGAAATCACAACAAAAATACGATTGGGCCTGAGAGGGAAAGAAGGGAAGCCAGGTGGCTTCTGGTGTCAGGTGTCCCGTGGTTGGAGGGCAGGTGTCCTGTCATGGAGGGCAGGTGCCTTGTAGTTGGAGGGCAGGTGCCCTGTGATGGAGGGCAGGTGCCCTGTGATGGAGGGCAGGTGCCCTGTCATGGAGGGCAGGTGCCCTGTCATGGA
>NW_026596155.1:2573182-2598936 GCF_907164565.1 Psammomys obesus
CTGTCATGGAGGGCAGGTGCCCTGTCATGGAGGGCAGGTGCCCTGTCACGGAGGGCAGGTGCCCTGTCATGGAGGGCAGGTGCCCTGTGGATTGTTCACAGGAACAAAACAACTCATCCCACACGATACTTTGAAAGAAGCACAGAACAGACAGAACGGAATCAACAGTGGGATGAGGAGAACAAGGGTGGGTGTAGTCTCCTAGACAGCTGGGGCAGGTTTGCTGAGTAGCCTCCAAGGAGATGCCACACTGAGCAGAGGGAAGAAAAATGACCCAGGGAGTGAGCAGGTGCAGACACTGCCCACTAGTCTGTCAGGTCATGGACAGGCACCGGCCACCCAGAACTAGTAGGAAGGGTCTTGGTGGAGCGCAGCCGCACTGGATTGTATCCCATGACTAATCTTGTGGCTTTTGGATTGCCTTCCGTGGTTCCTTGTGTGGTTTTATGGCAACTCCTTTTGGGTCACTGTTAGCCTTGGTCGTAAGGCTGGGAAGGCCCTTCGGATGACAGTCAAGTAGACAGTGCTAGCGCAGCATGCACAGTGACCCTTAGAGAGTCTGTGTGACCACGTTTCCTTGGTTTGTGTTTTCTGTCCTCTGGGTTTTGATATGCTAGGGATGGATCCAAGGCCCTTGCCCAGGCTTAGCCGCTGCTCTGTCACTAAGACAACCCCCACCCCCACCACCAGTGCTACTTTTGATAATGTATGTCAGGATCATTCCCTTCCATTTTGAGGTGAAAATTCTGAAGTTGCATTACCAATCTGCAGCCGTTGCTCCCTGCTACTGCTCATCACCAGATACTGAGCGCTGTGTTATGGAAACTTAAGAGCTTTGGAGTTCAGCGTGGTTTCATGGAAAGGCAGAATGTCTTACAGTTCTTTGTATTAATTAATAGACATCTTCTGTATGTGCTCTTGTTTGTTTTTGTGTTTTACACATTTCTTTAGATTTGAGTTGTAATTTTCTATGTTAAGAATAGAGAGAAAAGTAGTTACTCCGTGGAAGAGTATTAAAACACTCTTCTGCTGACCCAGGGTCAGATGCATGGAAGGGAAGTAGCTTGTGCACCCCTGGGGTTCATCCTCAGGGTGAGCATTTCCGTCGTTGCATTTGAGATGTTCCCTGGGAAGACAGGACTGTTCATCAGCACGTGTGCACATGTGGGATCCTTAAACTCAGTGTTTTTATGACCATGTTCTATCGTGGTGGATACACGGTACGGAAGATGAGGAAGACAGGAGAGGCGAGTGTCGCTGCTCGCCTCTGAGTTAGCAGCGTTCCTTTCTTTCCATTACGGTGCTTGTAGAAGAAACTGCTTTCCTTTCACAGAGAAATGATGAGACGTACAGTTGAGAAATAAGAGTGCACCCCTGAACTGAGATGACGTTACTTTGCAGGGGTGGGTTGAGCGGTGGCTGCGGGCGCTTCTCTTCTCTTTAATACTCTGGCATCTGATGTTTCTGCGGTGTGCATGTTGCTTTGATAGTAAGTCACAAAGGGAAAGCGAGCTCTCCGCCTCTGAAAGGGACCGTGTAACACTGCAGCTGCACAAACGGTATTAGAAAATTCCAGCATCTGAAAACTAATCAGCCTGGTTGGAGTTACTTTGAAATTCAGTACATTTTCCCAAGAGATTTATTTTTGGATCGCAGGCAGTGTGACCACCTCTCTGGAAGGTCTGGGTTCCGACAACGTCTTCAGCTCACATGAAGATAACCATTACCGGATAAGCAAAAGTCTGGTCAAGTCTGCAGAAGGAAGCACTGTGCCCTTGACCAGGGTGAAATGTCTTGTCTCCATGACAACCCCTCATGACATCAGACTTCATGGTTCATCTGTTACTCCAGCTTTTGTTGAATTTGACACATCCCTTGAAGGCTTTGGGTAAGGAAATTGCAAGGTCACCAGGCCTTGCGCCATTATCTTGAGCCTCATTTAGATCTTTGCCAATAGACTTTGGCTTTAAATTGCTGGGTTAAGATAGGCTGTGATACATGGTCTACCGTATATTTTCAAGTGATCCAGTTCTTTGAGCAGGCTGTTTTAAGATTTCTCTGTTTAAGCTTTTTGGATTGCTTATCATATTAACTGTGTTGGCATGATGATGGAATTTGTAATTGAAGGTCCATGACTGGGTAAGGTTTTTTTTAAAGCGTGCTTGTGGATGAAGACATTTTACAGGGTCATGTATCTTCTCTGACGGTCAGAGTTGTGCCACCCTCGTTGGAAGCTTCCTGCACAAATTAGGTGGCTCACCTGGCTCCTTTCCAAAAGTCAGCCAGCCCCCGGTGTAGTAAGTGACATGAGGTAGAATGAGATGCAGAGCTCTGATTGGGTTCTCTCATGTTGTCTTCAGATAGTGGCATCAGCTGTATGACTACTTGGTGCCATGACATCACATGGGAAACCTTAAATACCAGGAGACCGCTACGATCAGAGAGGCCGCAGCGGAGGCTCCCATCGAGTCCGCTCTGTCAGTGCACCCAGATATGTCCAGGGCTGCACTGTGACGAAGCATTGCAGGGAGACTTTTTTTTCCCTGTGATTATGAAATTACTCAAGTGTTTATTAAGAGTATATGTAATTAAGAATGCATATGTAAATCCAACCAAAATTTTTAAATAAAGTATAAATGATACTGTTACAAGTTTTAAAATTCATCATGTGACATTCTCACGTTATTTCCCTGGATAATATGATAATCCCTGATTGCTAGCAACAGTTACACAGTTGTACTTCAGCCATTTCTTTCAATTTTGCATGACCATTATGTTTAGACAGAGCTGGCCTCTAAGCCGGATGTGTTTTCTTTCCTAGCTGCCTGTTTCTGCCCAGCTTGGCTCCCCATAACGCCCCCACCAACAATGCTGTCACGACAGGTCTTACTGATGGGGCCGTGGTCAGTGGCATTGGTTCCGGTAAATGTCATTCCTTTTCCAGTAGATATTTTGGCTAACAGCTGTCATGGCCTGCTTTACAAACAGGGGTGTGCGCTGCAGTGCGTTTTCATTGTCTTCTCTTTCACTCCAGGTGAGCGGTTCTTTCCTCCTCCTTCGGGTCTAAGCTATTCCTGCTGGTTCTGCATCGAGCACTTCAGTTCCCCCCCAAACAACCACCCCGTCAGGCTGCTCACTGTTGTGCGGCGAGCAAATTCTTCTGAGCAGCATTATGTGTGCCTTGCCATAGTCCTATCTGCAAAGGACCGGTCCTTGATTGTTTCCACGAAGGAGGAGCTGCTCCAAAGTTACGGTCAGTACCAGTCTGTTCGTGCTCTCTTCTGGTTCTGTAAGTGAAGAGTTCATCGTAATTATCTTCATTTCTGAGTTCAAAGTGGCAATCCTCTTTAGTTTTAGTTGGGATAGCACAGAACAGGCTATAGACTCATATGCTGTGTGAAATCTTTGAGAAGTGCAGACTCAAGGCATTCGGGAAGATCCTCCCAACAGTTCATAAACATAAACCCCAGATGACTCAGTTTTCTTTGTTCTGAATATAAAAGTTATATACAAAAGAATTTTTGTCATCTAACTTTTGTTCTTCTAACCAAAACATTTCATTGATTGACACGTGGTTGGTGGTAAATACTGATGGGATGTTTCTGTCAGCCTTGACGTTTAATCAGAAGGTCTCTTGGCTTTGTTCATGGTACCTCACACGACACGGAGTACCCGTGTGATTATTTCAAAGTTCTCAGGGCTGAGGATCTGTTTCTGAAGCGGAAGGCTTCCGTGAGTTGTAAACAGATGAACACAGCTCTCGTTTTCCTGCTGCCCTGCGGTGGCATTTGGTTTTTGTGTTCTTCCTCATTTACACCATTTCTGGCCCGACCTTCTGGGGTGCCTTGTCACGTACTGCCGCCCCCCTCCCCACCATCCCCTTTGATCTTGCGTCTTCCCTTCAAAATTAATGTTCTTTGGTCTTTGTAGTCAGTCTGTTCTTCGGGGTAGGGGCAGTATAAAAATCATGATTGCTTTTTTTTTCCCTCCTTAAGGCCACTTTCCCTCAGGAACCATGAAAATCATTTTATAATTCAGTGTCCTAAGCTTGGTGCTTATATTTCCACACTGGTAGTGGAACTGCATTTATTTGTTTGTTCTTTTATTTATTTTTGGTTTTGGTTTTGTTTTTTTTTGGGTTTTCCAGACAGGGTTTCTCTGAGTAGCCTTGGCTGCCCTGGACTTGCTTTATAGACCAGGCTGGCCTCGAACTCACAGAGATCTGACTGCCTCTGCCTCTGCCTCTGCTCCAGCTTTACATCACACTGTGGATTTTGTATCCATACTATGTTAATTCTTCAAGGAATTCTCATTCTGAAATATAATCTAATGTTCACTGTAATAGCTATCTTGATAGCCCAAAGAATAACTGACATTTTATTGATAGTTCTTTCATGTAATTGTCATTTTACTTTCAAATGCATTTACTTTGTGCTGTAAGTTGTGTGGTTATGGGTTGTGTTAGCTCCTTTGTGCCCCCTTTTCAGTGTGTTTTTACCATCTGCCTCTCATTATAAACAGTGAGACAGGATAGGGCTGTTGTCGATCAATGGCAGAACACACCCTCACACAGGCCAGGCTCTGGGTGCGACTCTGAGCACCACCAGCAGCAACAAACAGAACGGGGGACAGTGGATTAATTTTCAGTTAGATGAAAATGAAATTAATTCAGCCCCATTGTTTTTTTTTTTTTTTTTTGTTCTAGTTGATCAAACTTTATCCTTAACAGTTTACTGAGTGTGGAGATAGGAAGGAGCTGGGAGAGTTGAGGTGGGGAGGGTTTAGAGGAAGAAAGGGAAGGGAGTGATGTAATTAAGTTATAATCTCAGAAATAAGCAAGGGAGAACTAAGAGAAGTAGGCTCTCTCTCTCTCTCTCTCTCTCTCTCTCTCTCTCTCTCTCTCCTGTATTTTACTTTTCTCAGCGCAGTGCTGAGTAGCTGTCAGGAGCTGTCAGGCAGTGCTGGCTGGGGAGGCCGCCTGGGAACTCAGTCCTCACGGGAAGCCAGGGGTTGGCCCCGGGGGCATCGAGGGCGAGCGCAGGAGCTTGGCATGGGGGCAGTGAGGACGAGCGCTGACATCCTTCCCCTCTGCCCTCTGTGTAGCTGATGACTTCAGCGAGGAGTCCTCCTTCTACGAGATCCTCCCGTGCTGTGCCCGCTTCCGCTGTGGGGACCTGATCGTGGAAGGACAGTGGCACCACCTGGTTCTGCTCATGAGCAAGGGCATGCTGAAGAACAGCACTGCGGCCCTCTATGTGGACGGGCAGCTGGTCAACACTGTGAAGGTGAGTGCTCCGCGGCAGGACACACAGCAGAGAAGATGATGATATGTGTGTGTGTGTGTGTGTGTGTGCGCGCGCGCGTGTGTGTGCACGTGAGTTTGAGTGTGGGTGATTGTATGCAGCTGTGCACGTGCATTGGCTGTCTTCCCTTGCTCACATCGTTCTCTGAGGCCCCTCTCTGGACTCAGTTCACTGAAGGACTGCATTAGCTGGCCCAGCACCCAGTATCCTAGTATCCTAGTGCCCTCGTCTCTCCAGTGCTATTACCAATTCTGCCCACTGCGCCTATGTTTTCACCAGGGTGCAGAGAACCCAGGTCAGAGTCTCATGGTGTGCAATGGGCACTGGATTTGATGAGCTGTCCCCCGCCTTCCTTGCTGAAGGAATGGGGGTAAGCATCAATCAAGAGGGAGTGTCGAACCCTAGTGTTCAGGAGCAACCGGGAGGAAGTACAAAGGACTCATTTTCTTAGTGAAGATGGTGTTGTTACCACTGAATTTCTCCAAACGTGAAGTTCAAAGTACTCAGATCTAAAGCCTTGTGAGTGTCGGCATCTCTCTCTCTCACACACACACAAAGCACAGTTAAAGTGTTTTGATTTTTACATTTTCCGAGTGGTGAAGTTGGCACTGGTGATCCAGAGTCTGGAAGATTCTGTCTGAAGCACCTCCTGTCCTCAGCACTCTGGGCCAGCCTGTAAGCTGTACTTTCTACAGACAGTGTCCAGCTTACACTGATATTACTTGAAAGAATAGCTAAAGCAAATTGGTCTTTTTGTGTGAAAAGAGCAGCTTCCTTGTGTGAGTTTCCTGACCACAGTGATGTTTTATTGTGATAGTTTACGCTAAGGTAAATGCTAAGCTGTCCCATCGCAGAATCGATTGATTTCACTGTGTACGTGAGGCATTTGCCATGAGTCTCTGGATTCTCCAGTGGTTGGCTTCTTATTAATATTGAAAATAAAGATGTTGGGTACACATCATCATCATACAAACACATACATATGTATAAATACTCATACATATACATATATGTACTGAGTCAGGGGACAGTATGGACACGTGCGTCTTCACCAGCATGCCTGCAACAACTCTGGGACAATTCTTTAGTATACATAGAATAACAGACGTGATTTGAAGCTGGTTGATGTCATGAAGAAACAGATGAATGGAAGTGTCGCTCTCATGTGACAAGCTGCCTCTGCAGGCGGCAGCCCAGCATCTCGTCTCAGACCCTACCTGAATATGTATTTATTTTAAATGGGCTCATTGACAATGAAGGTGTCTCATCAGTAAATAAAAGCATTTTCAACTCTAGGACTGTCAACCAACCATTCCTATTTTGTAGAGCTAATATATGTGCGTGTAAATTACAGGTTTTATTTTTTTCTAACTATTTAAGATACTTTTTTTTTTTTTAATTAGCAGACTCACATCGAAAGTGGTTTTATCATAGAGCTGGGAACACTACATTTTCAGAGAAGCATCATTGACTTGATTAAGTAGAGCGGGGAAGTGACAGTGTCCCTGCATTTGCTGTCATTTCTAGATATAACTTACTTTGTGAGAATTTGGTGACAGGTCTTAAACTGCCACAGCCGCGTCCAGTTACAGACTGAGGTGATGGAAGTACGTGTAATAAAGTAGCTACTCCTGCTGTAAAGGTTTGTCACGCCTCACACTTGTGTCTCCTACAGCTGCATTATGTCCACAGCACCCCTGGGGGCTCCGGCTCCGCAAACCCCCCAGTGCTGAGCACAGTCTACGCCTACGCCGGAACCCCGCCCGCGCAGCGCCAGATCGCTTCCTTGGTTTGGCGCCTGGGACCCACTCACTTCCTAGAAGAAGTTTTACCTCCTTCCAGCGTTACGACGATTTATGAACTTGGACCAAATTACGTTGGAAGTTTTCAGGCCGTCTGCACGCCGTGTGAGTTCACTAGCGGTCCCTGACGCTGTGCAGGGCGAAAGTCCTGCAGCCTGGGTGCATATGTTTGGCTGGGAAAGAGCTTTTTCCACTCCTTTTCTTCAGGGTAGCTTTACCGGTCACTCCTCTTAAAAATGTTCTCTGGGGGCTGAGGAGACAGCTCAGGCTTAAGAGTGCATAGCCAGCGGCTACGGCCCTGTGTTCACTTCTCAGCACTGCAAATAAGAGATATGTCAACTCAGGTATCATGCCCCGCCCCACGGCCACGAGGTACTTTTCTCACTCATTATCTGTTCGCTAATGAATTTTCCAGGTTTTCTTCTCAGGTTAAAGGTGAGAGTATCTACCCCGTGAGGTGACAGCTTCAATCCTGTTTTCCATCTGTAACTTCTGTTACATGACATGATTGAAAGTACCTCAATGTTATTAATGGAGCAAGTGGGTCCAGCAAACACAGACATGGTTTCAAGATTAAAGCTGTTACTCCTAATAGTTCATTTTTTGAAATCACTTTTGTTCAAAGAAATACAGAATAAAGGAACTGCTGTTGGCTACAGTTTATTTGTGCTATACAGATGTGTCACATCTGCCGACTTTTCCTTGTTCTCATTCCACTCATAGTCTCAGAGACGTTGCGACAAATACATTCTGATTCCGCTGATGAGGATTGAGAACTCCGCCTGTTCACTCAGCGTTGATGTGCAGGCGGTCAATGAGAGCTGGCACTGGAACTCAGCATGTGCTAGTCAGTGAATATGCCCAAAGGGCGTATCTGCTCAGCTCCACCTCATGTTTGTTTCTCTCAAAACAGTGTTCACACCCACCATTAGCACTTTCGTTTCATTGGTTTATAAACTGAGACAGCCAGACAAGTAGGTTTGCCGTGCAGATTTTAAGTAGTGGAGTGAGATTCCAAAGTTTTTTGCTACCCTGCAGTAGGCGAGAGCTCTTAAGGAGAGTGCAGCCAGTCCCCTCACTGTGGACATTTTCATTCGGTCTGATGACTGGTTAGTTACCAACATCTTTTGCTTCCTCTGCAGTCAAACTTAGGCGAAGGTGCTGTGAGAGTAAAACAGTGCACAGTGTATGACTGGCAAGGCCTTTCCTGTGCTGTATTCAGACACCTAGACAAGAGCTGAAAATTAAGTAAAATGGCTTTCAAATGTGGCTCTCCTTTTCACTTTACAAAAGGTTTAAGTCCGCTTAGGCAGGAATGACAATAAGAATAAACACTTTGTTCTGGGGATGGAGAAACGTGACGTGTGTGAGAAGAATTTTTCTTCTTTTGAAGGCAAAGACGCAAAGTCTGAAGGTGTCATCCCATCCCCTGTCTCGCTGGTTGCAGAGGAGAAGGTGTCCTTTGGCCTATACGCGCTCTCCGTGTCCTCCCTAACGGTGGCAAGAATCCGGAAGGTCTATAACAAGCTAGACAGCAAAGCGATTGCTAAGCAGGTAAGTGAATGCTTCCCAGCGGTTGTGCACTCTCCCTGGGATGATAGTGTAGAGAGGGGCACAGCCAGGGCACAGCGGTCTCTCAGAGGTGAAGACCGACACAGTAGAATGGGATATTGCTGCCTTTGAAGATGAGCACAGGGGCCATGGCCCCACAAGTGCAGGAAGAAGGGAAAGGCTTATTCTCCACAGAACACAGCCCTGGCAACACCTTGCTTGTAGGCCATCAGGACCATGTCTTGCATGAGACCCTCAGAACCAAGATAATAAACTTCTGTCATGGTTCACTTGTGGGTAGTTCCGTAAAGCAGCCATAGAGACTGATGGGGTCTTCCTCCCTGCTGGGCAGCCTTACTGAGTGTAATGCTCTGTGGTGACAAGCATCCTCCTTCAGTACCTCATGTGCTGCCCACTTCCCGTTCTGCTTTCATTCTGTGGCTGTGGCATAACACTTTGGCCCAAAGCAGCTCGGGGAGGAAAAGATTCATTCCATCTCACAGATTTCAGTCCATCCCTGAAGCAGGGCGGGGACTCAAGCAGGAAGTGGAAGTAGAAAGCGGAGGACCACGCTTGCTGGCTGCTTCACAGATTCATGCAGAGCCGGCTTGTTTCTCACACAGCTCCAGATGACCTTCCCAGAGGTGGTGACACCCACAGTGGGCCAGCCTGTGTCACTTAGTAAGACAGCTACCCACAGAATGGCACAAGCCAGTCAGATTCAAGCAATTCCTTATTGGAGGCTCTTCTCTCAGATGATTCTAGGCTGTGTCAAGTTGGCGATTCAGGCTAGCCAAGATACGCCCTTTGTTGTTTTGTTGTCTAGTTTCTGACGCAAACCTGGAACATTTGAAGTCATTTTTCTCTGGGTGCGTTCAGCTTTGTTTTTACTATTTGATCTCTACAAATTCAAATGTGATATACCTAAGCTTTTTGAAAAGCTTGTGTTCTTATTGGGTTCATTAACTCTCTTGAACTATAAATTTACATTTTTCACTAACTGTCAGTAATTATTTTTGCAAATACCTCTTTCTGCTGCATTTTCTTAGTTTATTTTGGGACTCTAATTAGCATATTTTCATATTGCTACCCTCGTGTGCCATTGATGTTAGGTTTATTTTGCTCCTAACATAGGCCAAGCATATTTAGACATTTAGCTTAATTAGGAAAGTTAGAATGTCTTGCTGAGTATCAGCGCTTAGGTTGGCAGTTTAGATTCCAGCCATGCATGTAGCTCAGCCGTGGAACACCTGTCCACCACACACCAGGGCCCTGAGTGTGATCCAGGTTCCACAAAAAGCTAATTAAGAAGTTGACCTTTATAGCCGTATGCAGTGGCTGTAAATCCCAACACTCAGAGAGGGAGGCAGAGGCAGGTGGATCTCTCTGAGGCGCAGGCCAGCCTGGCCTACAAAGTGAGTCCAGGACAGCCAAGGCTACATAGAGAAACTCTGTCTTGAAAAAACAAAACAGAAAAGAAGTTGACCTTTATAGCAATAGAGAACACAACTGCTCCTTTCTGTTTGGTAATTTATTTGGTTGGCTTGTTAGCTTGTGGCCTTCTGAGGCACCTTCTCACTAAGTTGCTCACATCCCCGGCCTGAGCGTCCCAGATTCGGAATTTCTAAGCTTGACCAACCACATACACTTGGCTGTGTTGTTGTTGTTTAACTGGTGGTGTTAGGTAAAAGCTCATCTGTTCCTGGCTCTATGATGGTAGAGCCTAGTCGGCGTGTTTGATGCCTTCTTCACGTTTCATCTGCAATCCTGGAAATTTTATACAGATGAAGCTGATTTGATCTAGAATAAAACTGACTTGTCAACAATGTTAATGGTGGGCAGCCTCCGAGCCTAGGAGGTTCCCTCAGGAGGACTCTCAGAGCACTGTTTAAACCTCTCTGCCATCTTTATCTCTCTAGACTGCTTTTCAAATTGCTTTTTTTTTTTGAAGTTTCACACTTTGGAAGTGCTTGCCTAATTTAAAAAAAAAAAAAAAAACTTTTTTTTTTTTTTTTTTTAAGAATACTCACACTTGACATTATGCTAAGTAGGAGACAGAAAGGATTTGTTATGGGTTGTAAAAGTGGCATCAGCGTGCTGGGCTCTTCTTCTATGATTATGCTGTTTTCCTCCTCTTCTCCAGTTAGGCATTTCCTCCCACGAGAACGCCACGCCCGTGAAGCTGGTGCACAACGCAGCAGGCCATCTCAACGGGCCGGCACGCACGATCGGGGCTGCTCTCATTGGCTACCTGGGTGAGTTACATGGTCTTTGTTGTTCCGAACTCTTTCTTTGCTGTCAAGTTTGCATTTCTTCCCTTCATACACATATAAATGGGGAAGAAGAATGTCCCAGGTTAATATTTTGAAGTGCTTGAGCTGTAGTGTGTTGGCCCTGTTTCCGGGTTATTCCCAAATCCGAGGCAAATTTAAATAAAAATCGTGAGCTGTCGTAAAACCTCCTTGGCTTCTGAGCTTCCATACTGCAGAACACCTGAAGCAGGTGTGAAAACCAAAACCAAAACAAAACAAAAAAACAGGTGTGTAAGCAAAGCGTTTTGTCATGGTTGAGTTCAGCGTTTTGCTCGTGCGTCTTTCCGTTACTTCAAAATGATCTATAAGAACTGGCTCCCCTCTAGCTCCGGAGGGGAGCCCAAGCCCATGTGCCAGAAGCCCCGGGTTCATGCCCCAGCATCTCCAGACAACAGAAAGAGCTAAAAGGAAGAGCTTCTAAGAGTAGACGCCATGTCCAGCTGTAGTGAATGTCAGAGTTGCCAAATCCCTAGAGCTCCCTGCATTCTGTGCCTTAAGCAGAATTGAAGTTTGGGGATGAGGGACCCTAAGACACGATGTAAGGGTCCACCCAGCCTTCAGGAGCAGTGATGAAAGTGTGCAGATGAACAAACAGGTTTGCTGGCCCAGCGTCTATGTTTAACCAGCTTCTGCACTTTTTAGTGCTCCATGATTGCTGCATCCTGATCCTGCTTTTCCTTATTGATATATTGCATTATTAAAACAGTTTCCTGCTTGATTAAACACATGGTAGTAATCCGTTTTCTGATTCAGCATATACTTAGGGAGCAATGCTTGGCGTTCTTTCCAGAGCTCCAGCGCAGTGCGCTGTGGTGGGAAGTGATGAACAAAGCATGCTCAGACCAGGTTCCAACTTCTGCTCTCTTACTTAGTGACCCAGGCCAAGCATTTATGCTCCCAGTGACGTAACATTTACCCCGATCGCCTTAAAAAATAGTTTTTCAAAATTCAGTGTTCACAGGTATTAAAATGTTACAAAGCCTATAAATATTAAATTCATATTAGTAGGTAGGTATGTTTGTATTTTTTATTTAATTAAATTATAATTGCATCGTTTCTCTCCTCCATCCTACCCCTCTCAAGTCTGAGCACCACTCTCCTCCCCGCTTTCCAAATTCACACCTTTTCTTTATACTCCGTTGTTACATATTCATATGAACGAACCAGCTTACAAACATAGCCTGCTGAGTCTGTTCTGTTGCCTGCATGCACACGTTTTCACGCTGACCACTGGTGTTGAATAACCCACAGCATCTGTGGTAGAGAATGATTTTCTCTCCCAGCGGCTGGCACCCTTCATCAAGGGACAGGGCCTCCTGGGATCTTTATCTGCAGGGGAGTGTCAGCTTTTGTTGGAATTGCTCAGATCTTTAGGCAGTCCTGTTGTTGAGATTTCATGGGCATAGCTTCTCTTGAACTTGTAAGAGACAAAATTTCACAGCTGACTTTCAGCCCTGCTGGCTCTTGCGTCCTCCCCCCTCCCCCCATTCCACCATGTTCCCTGAGAGAAGAGGCTATTGGGGCTGGGGACTGCATGATCACGTGATCTCCTTTTGACCAGTCATGGCTTTTCCATAATGGTCTCCTGCTGCTGCAAAAAGAAACTTTGCTGAGGCGTGAGATCTACCCTTATCTGTGCTCCTAAAGATGAGTATTTAGAATGCAGTTAAGAGCTGTAGAAGGTCCTCCTCCGAGCCAGCCTTATTAGGCCTGCAGTACCGGGCTAATACGTTCCCTGCTGTTTAGTGGACCCTCAGTCCAATTAGACCCGTGCTGGTCACCGCCAAGATAGCAGTGCCGCTACTGCACCTTTAGGGACAGCTGGCCTGTTGGTCTTTGCATGGGTCACAGGTGCCTCACCTGGCTAGGACGCCGGGACTCGTGATTGCTTTCCTCCTTAGCAGCTTGCAGGTCACCCTCCAGCACTGTGAAAACTAGTCCCCAGGGAAGGGGCTTTTGAGTCAGTTCCAGCTCAAATCCTCTAAGTCCTATATCCAAAGTGTGAGGGTTTTGTTGTTGTTTTCTGTTTGAGTGCTTTTCTTTCTTTCTTTTTTTAACTTTTATTAATTACACTTTATTCACTTTATATCCCCCCATAAGCCCTTCCCTCCTCCACTCCCAATCCTATCTACCGTCCCCCTTCTTCACGCATGCTCCTCCCCAAGTCCTCTGATAGGGGAGGTACTCCTCTCCTTCCTTCTGATCTTAGTCTATCAGATCTCATCAGGAGTGGCTCCATTGTCATCTTCTGTGGCCGGGTAAGGCTGCTCCCCCCTTAGGGGGAGGTCATCAAAGAGCAGGTTAATCAGTTCATATCAGAGGCAGTCCCTGTTCCCATTACTATGGAACCCACTTGGACACTGAACTGCCATGGGCTACATCTGTGCAGGAGTTCTAGGTTATCTCCATGCATGGTACTTGGTTGGAGTATGAGTCTCTGGGAAGACCCCTCTGTTCAAAATTTCTGGTTCTGTTGCTCTCCTTGTGGAGTTCCTGTCTTCTCCAGATCTTACTGTTTCCCACTTCTTTCATAAGATTCCATGCACTCTTCCCAATAGTTGGCCCTAAGTCTCAGCATCTGCTTTGATAGTCTGCAGGGCAGAGTCTTTCAGAGGTCCTCTGTGGCAGGTTCCTAACTTGTTTCCTGTTTTCTTCTTCTTCTGATGTCCATCCTCTTTGCCTTTCGGGATGGGGATTGAGCATTTTAGTCAGGATCCTTCCTCTTGTTTAGTTTCTTTAGATGTACAGATTTTAGTAGGTTTATCCTATATTATATGTCTATATGAGTGAGTATATACAGTGTGTGTCTTTCTGCTTCTGGGACAGCTCACTCAGGATGATCCTTTCCAGTTCCCAACATTTACCTGCAATTTTCATGATTTCCCTATTTTTCATTGCTGAGTAATATTCCATTGTGTAGATGTACCACAATTTCTGCATCCATTCTTCAGTTGAGGGGCATCTGGGCTGTTTACAGCTTCTGGCTATTACAAACAAAGCTGCTACAAACATGGTTGAGCAAATGTCCTTATTGTGTACTTGAGCCTCTTTTGGATGTATGCCTAGGAGTGGTATGGCTGGATCTTGAGGAAGCACTATTCCTAGTGGTCTGAGAAAGCGCCAGATTGATTTCCAGAGCATGTGTTGTCACTTGAGTTTTTGATCTTGGCCATTCTGATGGGTGTAAGGTGAAATCTCAGGGTCGTTTTGATTTCCATTTCCCTGATGGCTAATGAGGTTGAGCATTTCTTTAAGTGTTTCTCTGCCATTCGATATTCCTCTATCGAGAATTCTCAGTTTAGCTCTGCTCCCCATTTTTTAATTGGATTACTTGGTTTGTTGTTTTTCAGCTTCTTTAGTTTTTTTTATATATACTGGATATTAGCCCTCTGTCAGATAAAGGGTTGGTGAAGATTCTTTCCCAATCTGTAGGCATTCGTTTTGTTTTGATAAGAGTGTCCTTTGCTTTACAGAAACTTTTCAGTTTCATGAGGTCCCGTTTATTGACTGTTGATCTTAGAGCCTGTGTTGTTGTTGTTCTGTTCAGGAAGTTGTCTGCTGTACCAATGAGTTCTAGGGTCTTCCCCACTTTTTCTTCTAACCGATTTTATGTGTCTGGTTTTATGTTGAAGTCTTTGATCCACTTGGACTTTAGTTTTGTACAGGGTGATAAGTATGGATCTATTTGCATTTTTCTACATGTAGACATCCAGTTAGACCAGCACCATTTGTTGAAGATGCTATCGTTTTTCCATTGTATGGTTTTTCCATCTTTGTCAAAGATCAGGTGTCCATAAGTGTGTGGGTTTATTTCTGGGTCTTCTCTTCGGTTTCATTGATCCACCATTCTGTTTCTATGCCAGTACCATACAGTTTTTATTACTGTTGCTCTATAGTACAGCTTAAGATCAGGGATGGAGATGCCTCCAGAAGATCTTTTATTGTAGAGGATTGTTTTAGCAAATCTGTATTTCTTGTTATTGCATATGAAGTTGAGAATTTTTCTTTCCAGGTCTGTAAAGAATTGTGTTGGTAATTGCATTGAATCTGTAGATTGTTTTTGGTAGGATGGCCATTTTTACTATGTTAATCCTGCCAATCCATTAGCATGGGAGATCTTTCCATCTTCTGATATCTTCTTCTAATTCTTTCTTCAGAGACAGGAAATTTTTTTCATACAAGTCTTTGACTTGCTTGGTTAGGTTCACACCAAGGTACTTTATGTCATTTGTGGCTATTGTGAAATAGGCTGTATTGTTTGGGAATCTTGGACTCCCCTGACCAACAACTTGAAAGGCTTCCCATGCCTGGTACTAGTTGGGGATTTGTTAGATAGTTTGTGGGGTTATTATTACCCCATATGATGTAATATCATTTGAAGAGAGAGAGAGAGAGGAGAGAGACAGAGAGTTTGTGTACAATTTTAACTAAGTGTAAAATGATGATTCCTTTTGTCTTTTATGTTGTGGCCAATCTCAAGACCCTGGGCTCAGGGTCTTCCTCTATCCTTAGAAAGAGGAACTACAGTTCCCAACTACTTTTTAGTTTTTGTTTTAATTCTGTGTGTAGGCGGGAGGTGAGGTGCGCACATGTGCAGGTACCCTCAGAGACGAAACACATTACATCCCCTGGAACTGATGTTTTAGGAGGTTGTGAGCCACCTAATATGAGTGCTGAGTATTGAAGTCAGTTCTCTGGAAGCACAGACTGTACCCGTCACGGCTGGGCCACGTCCCCAGCCTTTTAAAAGCTCAGTCCTGAAGAGCAGGCAGGTAACACTCAACCCAACATTACTGAATGCTTCAAATGCAGTAACATCTCGCCTGCACACCGTTCAGATTCCCCGAGTGTATTCCCAGCAGACACGAGTCAGCCCTGTGACTTAGCTCAGCTTACACCTGTGACCTCTGGGTTTCTGGTCAGCCTCTGGCCCAGCACCATGTCCAGATAACTGATGCTTGCTCTGCACCCATTCTGCCTTCTCTTCTCACACAGTTCTGGATATATGTAAGTCAACAGTTACTGCCTTCTCCCAGATTCTCCCTTTTTGCTCTTCTTAAGACTGAAGTGTGTGAGTCTCAGCAAACTGCTTTGTATGAGTCACTCGCTTATGTTCACACGGTTAATATATTTTCACTCTCTCTTCAATCAGGGGTAAGAACATTTGTCCCCAAGCCTGTTGCCACCACTTTGCAGTACATTGGAGGAGCTGCAGCCATCCTGGGCCTCGTGGCCATGGCCTCTGATGTGGAAGGGCTGTATGCAGCAGTCAAGGCTCTGGTTTGTGTGGTCAAGAGCAACCCACTAGCCAGTAAGGAAATGGAAAGAATCAAGGGATACCAGGTTTGTACCCATCAGGCTTTGCTTTCACTTTACTTTTCACTAACTACTCTAATTTTCACTATTCATATTTTTTTAAACTCTGGTAGAATTCTCTTGTCCAAGTAAACTTAAAAGCCACTGGCTTGAATTAAAAAGCAAACAAAACCCCCATCAAGTGAGAAGAAGTTTATACGGTTTTGTTAAAGCCTGGTGTCTTAAGTTCCCCTCTTTCACTCGGTCTCTCGTGCCCTGCAGACCGCGTCATTTCTGGCAGCGCTGACCACCTGGTGAGCTGGCCCCTCATGTCCCGAGGAATGTGCCAGGACTTTTCTCAACTCCCCGTGCACAGCTCATAAGATTATGTTGCTTTTGCATATAGCCTGGGTGTGTCTACCCCGTGCTGAAATCATCTCTGAGATGTTTGTCGCTCCCAATACAATGTCAATGCTGTGTAATATAATATACCATATTGTATACTATCATACACAGTTATTATATAGTGTAGTGGTTAGGGATAATTACAGGAAATGCCTGTACATAGTTTCTAAAGATGTTTTCAGTCTTCACTGGACTCAATTTGTACATTTAAAAACCATGGATAGAGAAGCCAACCGTGTTTTCAGATCATAGTTTGCTTGCTTAGACATTCTTTCCCTTCATGTGAAAGGGAATGAAATGAAATTGGCTCATGCCTGCAGAGACTGTGGGTAGTTGATTTGTCTAAGCTTGTCCCATTTTCTTTGTGGCTCCACTTCACACCCTTCATCTTTAGATCCCTTATCTAGATGGAAAATCACCATATTGTGAACGTGTCTTTGCTGTCCCTGAAAATCCAGGTGGTCTTTCTAGACACATTCCCTGCGGTTCATTCCGCCCAGTGAGACTTCACCTGCCATAATGCCATTATGTCATAAACCCACCAAAGAATTAACCCACGGATGTGACCCAGTGTGTGGCGTGAGGTGCACACATCTGTCAGCAGCCCCACGCTGTTTCTTTCCCCCAGCTGCTGGCAATGCTGCTTAAGAAGAAACGCTCCCTTCTCAACAGCCACATCCTCCACCTGACCTTCTCCTTGGTGGGGACGGTTGACAGCGGCCACGAGACGTCCATCATCCCCAACTCCACCGCTTTCCAGGACCTGCTTTGTGACTTTGAAGTGAGTGCACACTGCCTGGTGACGTAACGTTGACAAATACACTTCTTTTCCTTTACTGCGAGAGAATTAAACTGTTCCATTGCAAAGAGATGTGTCTGAAACTGTAATGTCATGATGATCGTATCAGTGCCACCTAGTAAAACCTAAGAAGAAGAATTATGTTTCCTTTACTCCAAATATATCCTGCTCTACAAATGATACAGAAATTAAATGCATGATATATACCCTGAAACTGTCCGTCCCCGCTTCATTGGGCATTACACGAGGATAGCATTTCCATTAATCCTGATAGAAAGTTTCCCACACTAAATAGAATCTAGACTTGTAATTTGAATTATTAGCAGCTACATAGGTTAAAAAACAAAACAATATTTTCTGTAAGGAAAAAAGTTTTCACCCAGGCAGTAGTGACATACACCTTTAATCCCAGCACTCGGGAGGCAGAGGCAGGCAGATCTCTGAGTTTGACACCAGCCTGGCCTTCAAAGTGAGTTCCAGGACAGCCAGGGCTACACAGAGAAACCCTTTCTCAAGCAAAAGAAACAAACAAAAAGAACAAGGTTTCTGCTTCTTCTGTCTTATTACCCTTGGCACTTTCTGCTGTTCTTTCAGCTCACTGCATGCTCGTGGCCTTTGCTCAGTTAACCTCTGTCCACACCACGTCCCCTTTTCGTGGTTGTATACTACATGTTCATGACAAGTCGCTTGGAAGTAGCAGGGTCTCAGGGCATCGTGAGTGAAGAGCCTGTCTGCCTCCATGTTTGTGTCTGTGCCACACAGTGTGGTACCGGCCCCTATTGATGGCAAGACGTGCATCAAGTCCTGGCTCTTCTTTATATGGTTTCTACACCACGTTTGGTCTGGCAAACAGACAATGGACCCTCACCACTTCACTGAAATATATTTTTAGAGCTTTTTCGCAGCTTCCCTGTACCTCGTGCTCAGTCCTTAGCATCTTTCACACCCAGCATGTGCAATTGCTCTCCTCTTGCAGCCCCTGCATCTTCTGCTAGCTCTCAGACATCACCACCCTGCTCTCCTCCTCTCACTGCTCCTAATATGATTACCCATGACATTTCCACCTAAGAACTTGACTCTCCCCTGCTTTCTCTCTCCCCTTTTTAAAAAACAGCCATTTTACAGCTATAAATAAAAAGGTCATAACAGCATACAAACATTTTAAAACTATTTTTTTAGAAACTATGGCTTGTCTTTGAAGAACATTATACTATGTCCATTTCTTCCTTCCCATCCTTGTGTTGCTTTTATACATACTCTTGTTTTATAATCTCCAAAATAGTTTGCATTATCTTTGCTTTAAATGATAAGTTATTTTTAAAATGCAATTTGCAAAATCTTTTTTTATTTGCCCGGATATATGGCATGTACAACGCTTTATACTTTTTTAGAATCTTATTTTTTATTTCTTTTTTAGGTGTCTTAGTGTCTATGTGCAGTAGCCAAGGAGGCTAGAATAGGGTCTCCCATCCCCTGGAGCTGGCATGCACTTTGTGATCAGGTGCTGGGAACTGAAGAGCAGCACAGGCTTTCAGGCGGAGCCTCCTTTGCAGCCTCATAGCCACAGTCTTTGTAAATGCGGAATCCAAACTGTACCACCTTACTTCTCCTTAACATTCATGTAACAGGAGGCTTGCTGGCAAGGAATTCTCCTGTCTGAAGGATGCTTCTCTCTCTCATTTTTTTAAAAATTTATTTATTTTTTATATTAATCACAGGTTATTTACTTTGTATCCCAGCCATGGCCCCCTCCCTCCTTCCCTCCCAACCCCACCCTCCCTCCTTCATAAGCTGGGGTCAGATGGAAGGGGAGGAAGTCCTCTCTCATTTATGAAAAGATGCTTTTGCATGAAATGCGCTTCTTGGTGGCCATTTTCACTCTTCCACACTTTAAAAATGTCATTGATTCTGATCATCTTTCCGTGGCATTCCTAAATATGTAGAACATTTATGATAGAATCTAAAGGCATGCTGCTTCCATTTTTTTTTTATCACTTCGGCCTGTTTATAGTGACTGGTTTTCTCCTCCGTTCCCTGCTGTGTCCAGTTACCTGTATAAACTGCGAGCACCCGTGTGCCGCATCTGATTCTGCTGCAGTGACAGCGGGACACGTTCAGCCTTAAACGTGCTGTTGTTGTGCTTTGTTACAGGTCTGGCTTCACGCGCCCTATGAACTTCATCTGTCTCTGTTCGAACACTTCATTGAGCTGCTTACAGAGTCCAGGTACTCGCCAGTGCCCATGCCAGTCAGCTGTGCGCTTATAGGAGAGAGAGAGTCCCTCGGTGTGCTAAACTGCGCTTCTCTTACAGCGAGGCTTCCAAGAACGCCAAGCTAATGCGGGAGTTCCAGCTGATCCCCAAGCTGCTGCTCACTCTGCGAGACGCATCCCTGTCGCAGCCCACCATCGCGGCCATCAGTAACGTGCTGAGCTTCCTGCTGCAGGGCTTCCCCAACAGCAATGACCTTCTCAGGTGGGTCCTCCTCCGTGTTGGCGGGAAGCGCCCTGGAGGCTGAGAGGAGTGAGGTGAACTGGTCCCTATGCTGTGGGACAGCTGTGATGTCAGCAGTATGCAAGTAAGGCATGGGGAGGCGTGTGGCTGACCCAGAGATAAAAGCTTCCGGGATAGTAATTTTTGGTGGCCATCCTTGCTCCCAAAGGCCTGTTAATTCTCAAGGGTGTGTGTCACACACGCACACACACACACACACACACACGCACACAGCCTTCCCCTTTTCTCTTTGGTCCCCGTCACTCCAAAACAGCTGGTACTTTATTGTTGAATACTTGAATGTCTCATGGAATCTGAGTATTATTTTGTTCAGGTAGGAAATGGGGTATAGAGTCACTGAGGACGTGGCTCAGTGAGAAGAGCACTTGCTTTGCAACAACGATGACCTGAGTTAGCCAAGCAGGCCAGGTGTGCCCACAACCCCACCCTGGGAGGAGGGACAGAGGCCTCACTGGGACGTGCTGGCTGCTGGCCTAGCTTACAGGCAGGGGTACCAGGCTCAGGAGGAGCCCCTACCTCAAAAGAACAAGCCAGAGTCATTCTCAAGCCTGCACACACACACTCACACTTATACACTCACATCCACACACACACATTCATCCCTGCACACTCACATCTACACACAGTCACACAACTCTCTAGTGTGCACGTGCTTGCCGTGGGTAATTTCTTTCTTAACATAAAGAAAGTGTGGTCTTTCCTTTTATTCATGGGGTCCCTGTGGGAAGCTGTTTTGCTTTTTTAACTTTATAACATTTGAAGCTGGAGCTTTGGGATTACTGTGGAAAACTTGAGTAATCTTTTTTTGTTTTGTTTTTTTGAGACAGGGTTTCTCTGTGTATACTTGGCTGTCTTGGACTCACTTTTTAGACCAGGCTGAGTGCTGGGATTACAGGCTTGCACTGCCACTGCTCAGTGCAATTATTTTTTTTCTTAATTAAATTTTTATTTTTTCATATTAGTTATAGTTTATTTACTTTGTATCCAAGCTGTAGCTTCTCCCCCATTCCATCCCAATCCCACTCTCCCTCCCTCAACTCCTCCCTGCCCCTTTCTAAGTCCACTGATAGGGGAGACCCTCCTCCCCTTCCATCTGACCCTAGTTTATCAGGTCTCATCAGGACTGGCTGCAATGTCTTCCTCTTTGGCCTAGAAGGGCTGCTTCTCCCTTTTGGGGGTGGGGGGGGTGTCAAAGAGCCCACCACTGAGTTCATGTCAGAAACTTCCCTTGTTCCCCTTACTAGGAAAACCCACTTGGATGCTGAGCTGCCATGGGCTACGTCTGAGCAGGTGTTCTAGGTTATCTCCATTCATAGTCCTTGGTTGGAGAAACAGTCTCAGAAAAGACCCCTGGGCAGTTATTTTTATTACCATTGCTTATTTAGACTTTTTCCTGCCATATGATCATTTATAGTGATCACTTAGATGAACCTGTCACCAAACCTCACCAGAATTTTAATTTTCCCATTTTCTTTATAAGTAAAGAAACAGGGGCCCAGAGAACTTGTGCTACTTGTTTCAAGTCACATGGTTAAAAAGTCAGTCAGTCACTGGGCGTGGTGGCACACACCTAGCACTCAGGGAAGCAGAGGCAGGCGGATGTCTGTAAGTTAGAAGCCTGATCTACAAAGTGAGTGCAGGCCAGCCAAAGCTACACAGAGAAATCCTGTCTCAGAAAACAACAGAAAGACTGTGTGTGTGTGTGTGTGTGTGTGTGTATGTGTGTGTGTGTCCGTGTCCATGTGTCCACCATCAGGCTTCTGTGGATTCATACAAATAATGCCAGAGCATTTTAATTCTGTCAGTCATGTTGTTCAGCACAGGACATGTGGGATACTGCATTAAAGAGCTCACACTTCTGAAAAACCTGATTTTTCCTTACATTAGCGACATTGCTATATTGGTATCATTAGGTTTGGGCCAAGAGGAAACAAACAGAATATAGTCGCCTAAAGCATATTTTGTGATTTAGGGAAAAGAGAAATGAAATCTTTTTATTTTCTGTTCTATTTAAAGGTTTGGCCAGTTCATTTCTTCTACTCTGCCAACATTTGCAGTTTGTGAGAAATTTGTGGTGATGGAAATAAATAATGAAGAGAAACCTGACAGTGGTGAGTTGCCCAAAGGTAAAATCAGCTACCTAGTTGGCCCCTGTGTGACACAAATGAGACTGAATTATATGTGAAAATATTGTGCAACTTTTCTCTTTATCACTTTCTTGGCCTTTTAGGAAATGTTTATCTTATATCAAATCTGTAAAGTATTCAAAAGTATAGCAGGGCCTGAAATTTTTAAAGGCTATGACATTTTCGTGATCTTAGATTCATAGTGGTACACCTCTAGTGTAATTGGAATTACTTGATTCTTAAATTATGTCTGTGTTACCAGTATCTCTGTTAAGTTCATATTCAGGAGTCATTGAGAGAAAACACCTTTCTACTGGGATCATTTTATGTAAGTGTCACAGAAAGCAATATATCAGGTGTGAGTTCACAAGTCTATGGACAAATTTTTAACTTGTTTGGTATCTTCTTGCCTTAAGACATGCGGGTTTAAGCCCTTTGTGGTTTTGGCTGCATGTTTGAGAAGCATTGACAGGACCTTTTAGATTGACCTTAGTGTTTTCATCGCTGGTTCTTACACAGTTCTTTCTCCACATGCCCACATTCTATGTATGTGGGTTTAACCCAGCTGGATAGTGAAAGTATCCTGGGAAAATATTACGATGTATCTATCATATACAACAGATCTTCTTATTGTTCCTTGAGTAGTACAACTGCTTATATGGCATTTATGAAGTATTAAGTATTATAGATAGAGATGATTTCAGGTTTGAGGTTTGTGTTGTTGATATGCAAAAATGTCACCATTGTGTGGTGGGAAAGGCCTTGCGCATGCATTTTGGTGTCTGTGAGGGTCTTGTAGAACTAATTCCCGCTGAGAATGACTCTTCATTGCTCAGCACTATTGATGTTGACCTGTTACATAATCAAAAAGGCTATCAACTTATTAATATCACCGTTTTATATTAATAATAATGTATTAGTATCGATATATTGTAACAATTTTAGAACAAAAGCATATACAGTAGATATATTCGTTTGCTTGTTGAGTAAGAGAGGAAGGTGGAACCTCAACTTTCAAAGGACAGACATCCCTTCCCTTCCTCCCCCTTTTCATTTGGTCCTCCTGTTCCAGGTCCATCTCCCCAACCACACCTCCTGCAACCTTCACCCCTGGTACACCAGGAAGGATCTTCTAGGAAGGGGAAATAGAAGCTCTCAACTTAATCCACCACACTTGAAGTTATTTATAGGCTCTACACGATTAGAAGCTGAAGAGATCAATTAGAAAATGAAAATGCTTCAAAACTATGTAGTTTTTATTCCAATTATACAAATTAGGCAGAAAAACTGTTTCTCCATCCTCCATATATTTTGTAGCCATTCAATTCAATAACTGTAGTAGTGCTGTAAATTCCTGATCGTAAATACTGTGCTAAGGATATACAAAGGGCTGACTCTGTTGAGAAGATAGATCAACTGGGCTGTTCTCATCACCGTATGCCAGTGGTTTGTAGATGACATTTATTATTGCTTTCCTATAAAATTGTGTTGAATGTGATATGCTATCCCACAAAAAAAATAAAACCACATGCTTTTTTTCTTTCCAGTAGCACACATAGTATTCAGGATATAAACCTACCAAAAAATAGCTTGGATGAAATGATGCTGAACGCTGATAAATTAATGAATGTAAAATAATATAAATAGTATGTGATGGAGTGATGAGCTGTAGAAAAACAACAGTGGGAATTAACCTGGGGGCTTCTTTCAGATGGAGCTCAGTCTCTTCAACTATGTTTGAAAACCAGGGGAGACAGTTATTAGAAAGTCAAATAAAAATTAGTAAGGACTTTTTGAGAGTTTTAGTTTTCTAAATAGATTGTTAATTTATAAGAAATAATATTTACAGCAACTTAGATCTGTGGCATGCTTTTGCACACACTTTTAATTGCTCAGGAGAGGAATTCTTGAGTCCCCCTTTGTTAACTTGAAACATCATATTGAATAAAGCAATAAATTCACTTTTTTCCAGGTAAGGGAGGTAGGAGTCAAGGTCTCTCTGTTTGTATCTTTGGCTGGCCCAACCTGGTGCATAAACCAGGCTGCCTCTGCATTTTGAGTGCTGGGATTAAATAGCCCTGGCTGGCCAGGAACTTACTATATAGATGAGACTGACTTTGAACTCACAGAGGTCTGCCTGCCTCTACCTCCAGAGTGCTAGTTTAAAGGCATGTGTAATCACCCAGGTAAATCCACATTTTAAAACATAGTGTGAAGTTTAGAGGAGGTCATAAACCGGACAAGTAGAAGCATAAAAGCACAGCAGAGAGCTCAGGCTGGGCCTCAGTGCTAGCAGAAATGGGAGCGTAGATAGAGACCAGCCACACAGCTTTCTCTTGGTGTAGCATACCTGGCACAGGGCTAATGCCCAAGCCCTGGGCTTTTGGGACACGCCAGTGAGGGTCTCTGAGCCAATCCTACTGTGCTTTCGTCCAGTTTCTTTTTTGTGCTTTTGCATGGAATTTGCCCCTCTTCTGAGCTATATAATCCTAACTTTGCTCTATGTATTGTGTTTGTTGAACAAACTAATGATTCATATTTTCAAACTTTAAAATATAGTCTCAACACACACCATGGTTCTCCTCTCAGAGACTAAGAGAAAGCTTATTCTCAAGCTGGTAACAAGTGACCACGGCCTGGGGATGTAGGTTCAGGTTGTTCCAGATAGCGTGGTTCTTGTAGAAATGTTTCACAAAGGCTTTAGAGTTACAGAACAGAAGTAAGTGGGTTTTTCAGATACACCGGTGGAAGCATTGGGTAGCAGGATACAGCAAGGCAGAAAGACACATGGGATCGGATCAGATGTCATCCTGATGGTTCTCTTAGCTGTGGCTGGTGAGAGCTGCAGGTGTGCTGAGTTCATTTCAGGAGGTTTTACCAGATCGTGGGTGATGAGGGCAGCCGAAGGCCAGCTGGGTCTGGACCTGCAGTACCCCAAGTCTCCACAACTGGGAGGTTCAGCCACATAGACTGATGCTTTAGCCAAGTGTTGCCTGTTCTGGGACCTTGAGTTCAGTGCTGTGTTTACCTGGATTGTTAAGGACATGCTGGAGAAACTGAGGTTCTGAGGGAGCCATTGTTCTTATTTATACAATTTCCATCAACAGCTGCTTTTGAGAATAATAACGTTGGGTTGTCCATGAACGGTTGTCAGAGTTCTAAGAAGCAGTTCTGTTTTCTTGTTGGCCACAGTGGAAAGCCCTTCTAAAGAAAATGTTTCCTTGGAGATTGCGAGGAGGCAGACTGGGTATCTCCTCCATGGCCTCTGTGGTGTTTGACGTGTTTGTTTCCTTTCAGGGGCGGAGGAGGAGTTCGGCGGTCTCGCCTCTGCTAATCTCATACTTCTGAGGAACAGACTGCTCGGCATCTTGCTAAAGCTGGTCTATACATCTAAAGAAAAGACGAGCATTAACCTGCAGTAAGTGAAACCTTTTTGAGTGGATAGTCCTAACTGGGCAATGATGACACACCTTTAACCCCAGCAGGTGGGAGGCAGAGGCAGGTGGATCTTTGTAAGTTCAAGGGCATCCTGGTCTACGTAGTGAGTTCTAGGACAGCCAAGGCTATATAGTGAGACCCTGTTTCAAAAAAAAAAGATAGATAGATAGATAGATAGATAGATAGATAGATAGATAGATAGATAGATAGA
>NW_026596155.1:2598946-2599872 GCF_907164565.1 Psammomys obesus
AGATAGATAGATAGATAGATAGATAGATAGATAGATAGATAGATAGAAGAAAGAAGGAGAACTGATGGGTTCCTATAGGCTCTTAGTAGTCACTTCCTGTCAGACAGGACAAGCTATCCATAGACCTGAAAGGACTGACCTAAACCATGAATAGTATCTGAGAGGCTCAGTCCTATTTTCCTAAAGTCAGATCTGAGTGACTGAAATGGATGTCATTCCCCGGGCCCACCTGTCCCTGAGCAGGGCCTGTGAAGAGCTGGTGCGGACGCTGGGCTTCGACTGGATTGTGATGTTCATGGAGGAGCACCTGCACCCCACCACGGTGACGGCCGCCATGCGGATCCTCGTGGTGCTGCTGAGTAACCCATCAGTCCTGCTCAAGTTCAAGGAGGGGTTGAGCGGCGGAGGGTGGCTGGAGCAGACAGACTCTGTCCTGACGAACAAGATCGGAACCGTGTTAGGTGAGAGGCCCAGGGGTTCTGTGCAATGTGTGTGCATTCCAGTTTATAGCGTAGTTGTTGGGAGTTGGGAGTTGGTAAAAAGAAAAACTTAACGTCTTTAGAATTGAAGCTAATGCCAGAGACAGAATCTTTAAGATGTGGAGGCTGGGAGAACTGCTGGTGCTTTTACCATAACATACAACCTTTGACCTTTAACCCAAGGGACAGGGGCAGGGTTAGTCAGGGTCCTCGCACCTGTGCTGTGCTTCCTATGCCACTAACTGTCCTTTTGCCGTGTGACTGGATGAAGAGTTAATGTATCTTTCACATCTCACAGGCTGAAGTCACACAGCCGGGACATGTCAGATTTTAAGCTCCCTTCACTCGTGTGTCTGGACAGTGTCTAAGTCACTTGAGCATTCTGATTCAGAAATGAGATTGTGTGTGTGTGTGTGTGTGTGTGTGTGTGTGTGTGTGTGTGTGTGT
>NW_026596155.1:2599882-2619894 GCF_907164565.1 Psammomys obesus
TGTGTGTGTGTGTGTGTGTGTGTGTGTGTGTGTGTGTGTGTGTGTGTATGGGGTACTAATTGATACACAATTTTTTTCTTCATTAGAGTTTATTTTACACAATTCACTCACACTGAGCAATTGATTAAGACACATATACTTAAAAGCAACATAGATGTAAATTGTTCTTTTATGGGTTAAATAATTATTATTCTTATCCTCAAACACAATTGGAGAAATGTGAATCTCCACTTGAAAATTTTAACAGCTTCAGAGTGAAAATCCGTCATTGGTCTAGTGGCTTCTGTTCACGAAAGATTTCCATTGGGGTCTTGGCTGGTGTTCACTCTGCACTGGGCACTGCACTGGAAATGACATGGCCCAAAGGGCTCTGCCTGGGTTGTATCCTGACAGACCCCTGGAGAGACAGAATTGCTAGGTACGCACACACTCTTAGCCACAGCAGTGGCTCTGTCCTATCTGTCTTCCGGAGAGGACAGTGGGTGACACACCCACACAGCTCGTGGGGACCACAGCCACAGTGGGCATGGATCTGCCTTTCCTGTGCCTGGCCGCCTTCTGGCACAGTACACATTGGGATGTTTGAGGCATGAAGTCGTTTCTGTTCCTTCAGCCTTAAATCTGAATCTGTGGGTAATATACAGTTAACAAGTTTACGATGATTTTTTTGAGGACAGATGAAACCTATCAGTTACATTTCCCAGCTGTGCTGTAGAAAGTATTGCCTTCTGTCTGACTCTGCTCAGTCTCACTGAATTCCTTTGGAAACATGAGCAGGGGTGTGAGAGCTCTCGTAAGGAACAGAGCTCATTTCACTGGGCGAAGCATTTGCAGACTTGTACCTGGTTGACCCAGCTCTCTGTCAAGAACCTGTATGCTAGCAGGGCTAAAGTCATTTAGCATGGGCTAAAGTCAAACCCATGGTAAAGTGACAGTGGACGAAGATGGGTCAGCCGCTGGCAGCTGGCCCGTCTTCCTGTGCGCGTTCAGCCCAGTGTGCGCCTCTCTCTGCTCCTAACTCCTCCGTGACTCCCCTTCTCCTAGGATTCAACGTGGGCAGGAGCGCCGGCGGGAGAAGCACGGTCAGGGAGATTAACCGGGACGCCTGCCACTTTCCCGGCTTCCTGGTTCTCCAGTCTTTCCTCCCTAAGCACACGAATGTCCCTGCCCTCTATTTCCTCCTCATGGCCTTGTTTCTGCAACAGCCAGTGAGCGAGCTGCCCGAGAACCTGCAGGTCAGTGTGCCTGTGGCCAGCAGCCGGTGTAAGCAGGGTTGCCAGGTAGGAACTACCTAGTACCAGGTGTCGCTGTAAAACCTATACGTTCTGTTACTGCTGATGTTCGTTCAGGAATTTACAAACCCTAAAAATTTGCTGGCAGTTTTCCTAAAAAGACAGCCTTTGTCACTGTTTTGCCTTCTTTTCTGTATGGTTGCTCTGTAGGATTTAACCTATGCACAAGGACTTTTAGGTGACATTAACGATGCTCTGAAGGACTGTTTCGAGTAATCCAACTTTATCTAGAGACATGATCTCATTCCAGATAATTTAACCTGAAGGGAGGGTCTGAGGAGATTGCTGAATCTGAGCTGTGTGATATGTGAGCTTTGGGGAGCTGGGTTCAGATCCCCAGAACCCGAGTAAGAAGCAGCCATGACTGCACGTCCTTGTGACCCCAGGCCCATGGAGCTCAGTAACCCTCTCCAGGGTCAGAGAAGAGACTTTGTCTCAAAACATAAAAATGAAGGATAGAGTGATGAAGGAGACCAGGTGTCAACCGTGGCCTCCACACTCATCTGCACAGTACATGTGTACACACATACACACGCTGAAATGACTAGGTACAAGTTTTGATTTGAAACATTTTTAATTACGTATATGTAACATCTACATCTTCAGGAAACCAGCAATGGTTTGTTTGAGCTGTCATTGAAGATTATTAAAATTGTCCATAGATAGTTTATATCCGTGGCTTCATCTTTAGCCTTTACATTCAACTTTGCTTCCATCCTAACGTCAAATGAAATTCAAATCATTATCAATACTTGACCAAACCTTTTCCATGAAATCCCAAGTGGTACCCTTACATTAAACCAAGGTAAAGATTTGTGCTTAGCAGAATTTGGTTTCCCAGGAACTTTGAATCAGACGCCATAGTCCTGTGTTCTGTAAAACTGCCCTCAGTAAATCTCATTTTTTTTTTTTGTGAGTTCTTGCCTGTAAGTAATGTAAGTTTGAGTCATTGTTGGGTTTGGAGCGTGAGCTCATTGTGCTCACTTAAACTTAAGACTGTTGCATTTCTAATTTCGTCTTTTGTCAATGAATGTGGGCCTTGGGGCCATATATTGTCCAGATAAAGGAAGACTGAGATGGAACAGGGTGATGGTGCATGCCATAACCACTGAGTTTTGACATATAGAAGGTTACGGGTGATCTGTCTGTCATTGCTCAGTTACACAAAGAAGAAAGAAAAGTAGTCTGGAAGAAATTTTAGAATGTTAGAATTTCTAAGGATCTCCTCTAGAAAATTGTCTAAATATTGACTGGCCTTTCCCCTTTTGATCTGCAGTTTGATTTGGATTCCATCTGGACCTTCATCTTCGGCGTCCCTGCCTCCAGTGGAACGGTGGTCTCCTCCATCCACAATGTGTGCACAGAATCCGCCTTCCTACTGCTGGCAATGCTGCGCACCATGCTGAATTCAGTGAGTTCCCGAGGCCAGAGAGCTGGCCAGCCACGCTCTGCGCATTCGTGTCGTTTACTGTAGCTGTCTGTTTCCCTGTGGCTCTAGACCCCACCCTGTTTTCTTATTGCTAATGGCTGGTATAAGAACAGACAGTAAGATCACAGTCTAGAGGCTAGGGGTGTGGCTCCGTGTACTGTGTGTGAAGTGTGGGGTTTGATCCTCAGCACTTGAGAGACCAAAAACCACAGCCTGGAAGCCAGGGTCCACTCCTGCTATTCCAGACATGCTAGCTGCTTTGTGCTTCTGTTTCCCAAGTTTAAGCATCCGGTGATAACAGTATTTGCCTCAGCGTTGTGAGGATTTAATGAACTAATATATACACGAAATACTTAGAAGAGCATCCTAAGTACTGACCAGCATTACCAACAGAAGATATATTCTAGTAGATATACATATATGTATAGGCATGGTATCTCGTATATGTGATATCATTACGTACTGAGATTCTACAGTTACTCTCACGCAGATGTTAAAACATTAACTGAACAAACATTATTTCCCTTTTCACTTTTTCTCTTACGGTTTTGAACTCAGAGTGAAGAATTAGAAGTGTGATGACAGAACCTGTCCGTCTGTCTTGCGGGCATGCCGTGAAGGATGACATATGTAGCTTAGAACCGTGGGTTAAGAGAAAACATGAAGTTATATGTGTCTGACTGTTGTAATTTTACTTCAGACTTGTTCCCTCATCTAAGAACAAAACATTGCCATTAAATACATCACCTTAGGCTGCCTTGTGGGTCTCATCTCTGTGCTGGTCTATATTAAGGAGGAAGCCACTGTCAGGGAAAGTATCAGGAAAATATATTTTTGAAATGCTTATATGTGCATATTTTCTTTACCGCTCACCTGTGGTGTTTTGTGTTGGTGCTGGTGTTAGGCCGTGCCATCTCATAAGGCTCGTAGAGAGAAAACGACAGCACATCTTCTGTCTTACTCCCAGTTTTCTGCCTGTATACGCAAGATCAGCGAAGGCAAAAAGCCACTGGGATACAGGACATGCGCATGCTGATGGTAACAGCTGTCTTAGCTGAGCTGTGGGGACCCTGGCAAAGGTTTCTAAGGGTGTGGTTGTTTTTCTGGCCGTTAGATTTCTTTACATTTTTGTACATACACCCTGCTCATGTATGATTAGTCAAGTTTTAGATTATTGATATCTTCAGTGTTAGAAAAAATAAAAAAAGAAAAAAGGTTTTCTTCTCTTTCTCTCTCCCTCCGTCTCCTTCTCTCTCCCCTTCCTTCTCCTCCTCCCCCTCCTCTAATTTGAGACAAGGTCTCTTTGATGGAGTCCAAGCTAACCTTAAATTTTGTAGGTAGTCGAGAATGACCTTAACTCCTGGTCTTCCTTCCTCCCCTTCCCAAGTGCTGAGATTACAGGTGTTTGCCACCAAGCAAGACTCTCAGAAGTATGACTCCCTCTGACAGTTGTTCTCCTCTTGCTCTGTGTTAGCCATGGCAGTCAGAAGAAGAGGGCTCATGGCTCCGAGAGTATCCAGTGACTCTGATGCAGTTCTTCAGATACTTGTATCATAACGTTCCAGATCTGGCCTCCATGTGGATGAGCCCTGACTTCCTGTGTGCCTTAGCAGCCACCGTCTTCCCCTTCAACATCCGCCCGTACTCAGAGATGGTAAGAGGAAGGAGGGACCTTGGGTCAGGCTGCCACCAGACGGCTCTGGTGGAGAGCAGGCCTCTGTGATCCTGACCGACTTTGGTTTGTCACTTTCTGTACCAGGTCTTCGTCACTGCATGCTGTCAGAGCTCCCACACATTCCTTCTGCTTTCCCCCAAGAGAACCATGCACTCTGCTCCCTGCTTTCCTCCTCTGTGCTCCCAGAAGTCCCTGTCAGGTGGCCACTGCTGCTTGCCTTTTCCACACGATGGTGGCTGTGTGCTTAGAAAATGGTCTTCATAGGTAACAGGACCCTGACCAAACCAAACTGCTTTCTTTTTTTATTTCAGAAAGCAGATGTGCATGTATGTACTTTTATATTTGGACTTGTAACATTTCCTTATCCTGATCAACATTTGGGACTTATTTACTGCTCTTTCTCTCTCACTTGATTTAAACCTGTTGGGTGTGTTTTGCTTTGTTTTTTTGGATTTTCCTCACCTGGAAAGAGAGAGAGATGAACCTTTGGGGCTCACCATGATAACAGGTTCTTTTCTGACGTGTGACATCTGGCTGTTCAGTACACAGCCTTCAGACCTGCGGGTGCTCTCATCCTCATGTTCCCACTTCCTTTATCTGAACTGTTTATACTCCCCCGTAAAGCAGATGTGCTGCCAGTGGTCAGCCAGAGTGCTGAGGAGTGAGGCCCAGTGCCAGGTTACTACCTGGAAGGCAGCAAGCGTGCACGTGAGCTGACCAGCTTCATGGGAAGGAAGTCTCCAGGGAAACAGCCCTGCTTCCTTTGCCAGTGCTGCTGCCTCTGCCACGCTGCTGCCACTGTTATCTGTTTCATTGTTTTAGCGCCCCCCCCCCCACATGCACGCCACACACACGCACATACACGCACGCACGTACTCACTCACATGCCCGCACCATAATGTCACAGACTCTGAAGCGAGTCCACCCACTCTCTCTCAGGTGACAGATCTGGATGATGAGGTCGGGTCTCCAGCAGAAGAGTTTAAAGCATTTGCCGCAGACACAGGGATGAACAGGAGCCAGTCGGAGTACTGCAACGTGGGCACCAAGACCTACCTGACCAATCACCCGGCTAAAAAGTTTGTCTTTGACTTCATGCGAGTCTTGATCATTGACAACCTCTCTCTGACCCCTGCCAGCAAGCAGACTCCACTAATTGATCTGCTGTTGGAGGTAAAGACAAGCAAGTGTGCGCATCCTTTGCCTGCACTGATGGTATAATAAGAGCATTAATAACACGTTCTATGCAGAAGACCTTTAGACTTCTAATCCTTCTGGATAATGTATAGGCAGAGCGTGGGAGGGTAGACCGTTTTCAATGTTACATGACCGCTGGACCCTCTCTCCTGTTCCACTTCTTTTCATTCTCTTGAGCATGTTTCTGCTTTAGTCCTTTATCACCCTCTTTCTGTGGCAAGCTTTTCCAGTAAGTGTCAAATACTTATTTCAGTTTGTGTCACGGTTTTTCCCCTGTGCCATTATCCTGTGATGGATCTAGAGAAAAGACAGGATGGGATGATGAGGGCTGTGTTCCCACAGAAGCTTATTTCCGATAAAACAGACGCAGGCTGGGGTCAGCTCGTTCAGCCAGCTCCTCTGGACAGTCCAGACACTGGCCATTTTCCTCATGTGCTAACTTCAGTCAGTCACAGTCGCCATCGTCACCCATTCCTGTTCCCACTGTCCTGGGCAGCCTACAACACACACTGCGTGACCTTTCCCAAAGGCCGCAGGCTTCTGTCCCTCCTTGTGAGTGAGAGGAATCGGTGGCACGGGAGAAAACCAGAGACTCTGCAGCGTGATTGGTTTCAGAGCTAGATGTCAGCTTAAGCCGCCCCTGAAAACTTTCAGATGTTCGTCTCCAGCTGGGCGGGTCGCTCTGTGGTAGACTGTAGGAGCCTGTGGGTTTGATTATAAGCAAGAGTGTCAAATGACCAAAACAACAAAATCTTCCCCTACTTGACATCACTAAAGAAAATAGATCAAGAGAATCTAAATGACCTGCCCCTCGCTGGCTCTTCTGGGCAGTGCATGTAAATGGTGCCAAAGGGTCCTGCTGTGCAAGGTTAAGGTGGGTGTGGACAGCTCTCTCCTGAGAGTCCTGGGACAGGCTCTCAGCTTGACAAAACAGCCTTCTCTGCTCCCCCTAGTGGCTAATGCAGTTAACTTTTTAATTACAACCTCAGAACCATGGAAGGTATTTATGTCACTCCTGTGAAAACATCTCAGCTTGGGCAATTAAAAGTCATTTATGGAATTTAGGAGCATTTTAACCAGGACCACAAGTGTTTAAAATTGGCAGAGAGAATAATATGTCAGCAGTAAGCCACGTGATTAAAAGCTTGCCTGATAGAACTTGTCCCTCTGAGAACCTTGAGTTAGAACCAGAGCCTGGTGATGGAGCTTGGCGGTAGAGATCAGTGACAGAGCACCATGATGAAACTTGGTAATCGATCTCAGTGACAGGACTCCATGATGGAGTCTGGTGACAGAGCTCCGTGATGGAGCCTGGCGATGGACCACAGTAAAAGGGCTCTGGAATGGAGCCTGGTGATAGAGCTGAGTGGCAGACAAACAAAGCAGCTCAAGAAGAGAAATGCTCAGTATCTAGGGCAAAAGTCGGAAGCAGCCCATGAAAACTGAAATCACAAGCAGTGATTCAGTAGGCATGTGCAAGAAGGGATAAGGGGCTGGAGGTTTAGCATAGAGCTAAAGGGATGGATGAGTGTGCCTAGCCAGGGAAAGCACGTCTTAAGCTTCTAAGAGCACCAGCAACTGATTAATTAGTCGTGAGTAGCCTATGGACTCTGGTTTGTTCACCTGTGTTAGTGGGAAGGGCTTCACCTACTGTGTCAGCCTTAGTTGGGGTCCCAGCATGGGTGTGTGGAGTTGTGCCCTTTTCTGGACTAGAGAGCTAAATGTTAGAATTGTGTTCAGTCCCCACTGGTAGGGAAGCCCTCATAGGTGTTAAAGTCTCCCGTGTTCCAGGTGGAACTTCATGTGAATTCTGTCTCCCGTACCAGGTGGCAGAGCTTTTAGTACTCCTTTCTCACTTAGCTCTTAACCACATCCCTGCCAAGTAGGGAGATACAATACCATCGTAACCAGAAAGGTGGAGAGAGAGCTCAGGCACCACATGCATAGCTTATGCACGCATACATGTAAATAAAAAGCAAAACTGAAGCTGTACAGAGGAACTTGCTATGTTAAAGAACTTCACACACGTATGAAAGCCAGGTTAGCTAAGATGTCAGTGTTTTCCGAGCCTTCCTTAGGAACTGGACTCTCCTGGTGATGAAGTCTGGCCCTGGAGGGACTCAGGAGCAGAGCTGTGGATCTGCTGCTTCCCAATGTTAAGGGGGTCCTGAAGCCGACTGCTCTATAATCTGGCCATGTGAGCCACACTCTCTTTAGTCATGCTCGTTTTGTGAGAGGAGAGCTTGGTTATGTCTGCCAAAAGAGCACATGGGTCTATTTTCTTTAGCAGTCTTGAAAACTAAGAGATTCTCATTCACATCGACGAGTTAACGCTGAGGCCCATGTTCATGTAGAATGTTTGAGTGTGGCAGTGAGGACTCCTGCTATAGAAGGTTTGAGTGTGTCAGGGAGGCCCCTCTTCATATAGAAGGTTTGAATGCGACGCTGAGGCCTGCACTCAAAAAATGTGGGATTTTTCAGTAAGAAATACTTGGGTTCAATCTGCTGCTTATTACAGAGGCTTGCTCCCCTGAAGCCAGGGTTCACTCTTTGGAGCATGGTGTCATGTGAGGGTTAAACGTGTACACGTCACACAGTGATTCTGAAGAGTCCTGTGTGTAGGTTCCAGCTCTGACCTGGTCAGGTTCAGCACCCTCCCCGTCACTGTTTACCCATCTATAGAATGACCTAACAGACAAGCCTGCCTCTGACAAGCCTGAGGAAAGTTGAACAAAGTACAGCTAATACCGCACAGTGCCTGGCGCTTGGGGCATGCAGAGGAAGCCAGGTGGCCTGGCTTACAGGTCTAGGGATTCTTCTCGAGTGCCCTGCTTTCGCCACCCAGCTGCTCGTGACGGAGTACATGAACTTGCTGCAGATTAGGTGTGGCACTGGGGAGGAAGCACATGAGAGCAGGACATGGGAAACAAAATTCACCTGAAGGTGGCCATGAACACTTGCTTCTTTGTTCTGCGTGATGTCTTTATTTTAAAATGCCAGGTGTTGGCGGGAGGATCTAGTTAAGGCCACGAGCACTGTTCTGAGAAAAGGGAAGGGCGTCACACGGTCATAGTCTGAGTTGAACAGAAGGTCTCAGAATGACAGCAAACAGGGACATGTGACCATGGCCTGTCTGGTCCTTGAGGCATTATACTGAGAGTCCCACACCTAGAGCAAGCTGCTAGTTTCGTTAACTTTTCCTTGGAATTAGGCAAGTGACCATATTACCGAAAAGCTTGAGCTGTTGAAGTTGACGCAGGAGTAAGACTGCCCAATTCCACGTATGTGACAACGCTGAAGACCACGGTCCTCAGTGTCACAGCAGCCTGAGGCAGCTAGGGAGAGGGACACCCGTGCACAGGCCTACCCAAAGTTCTGGAGTCGGCAGAACAGGAAATGACACGTGGAAGCGTCTTAGCACTCGTCAGTACTTACTTCTATTTGCAGAGCCTGTTTGTAGCTCTGGAAGGGCCTCTGGGAGACCCCGTCACAGGAGCTCAGTGCTCTCACTCTTCAGGGGGATGGTGAAATTTTTGAGTGTTACTGGTCCTCGTTGCCTAGTTCAGATGGTCTTCCTGGGAGTCACAGCAGCCTAACTTTGAAAGAACTTAAGATTTCGTGAATGTAGGCATCACTATGTCCTTAAAATAATCCATTAGCATGTTATTGTGCTGGCTGCAGGGCTTTGGTGTATAAAGTTATGTGATTTAACTAGCAAATTCCACTTTGAAATAGATAACGTCCCCATTTTCGAGACAAGATATGACTGTTGGTTATTATCAACCTGACACAAACCTAGAGTCGTTTTGGAAGAGATACTCTCAAGGAAGTGCTCCTACAGGCTGACATGTGAGAAAGTCTGTGGGTCTTTGTCTTAATGTGCCAAGCTAGCTCATGGTGGGCTGTGCCACCCCCGGACAGGTGGTCCTGGGTTCTATAGGAAAACGAGCTGAGCAAGCCACGAGGAACAGATAAGATGTTCAGAAAAAAGTCTTGGGGCTGTGTTTTCCTCTATGCCTGCAGAGCACCAACAAACAGTACTCGTACCTGCATACACAAAAGTGTGTTGTGACAGTTGGGTCTGTGTCGAAGGCCTGGCATCTCAAAAGGATAACAGAAGGATCCTTGGTACCTTGCCATTTGCCAGGCTATGTAAAGTTAGGTACCTGGCCACTTGTGCCACTTGCGACCAACAGAAACAGCTGTCAGAGTGTGGATCAGCTGTGTCCTAAGCTTTCGCCCAAGATAAGTACTCCACAAAAGTCCATCGGAAATGTCAGCCACTAGGCATTCGCTCCAGCAAACCATGGTGCTTCCATTCACAGATAGGAAAAGGCACAAGCCATAGTTTCCTCCCTCCTAATGTACAGGAAGCTTAGCACTGAATTGTTGGCCTAATTAATTTCTTGTTTGAATACATCGTCCCCATTGGAGACTCTTGGCTGCTATATTTCTTGAGTTTTTACATTTACTTTAACGTCTTTATGGCTTATTTTATGTGCTTTTCCTTGTAAACTGCTGAAATGAGGTACAGTGGTAAAATAGCAAGTATTTCCCGCATATTCTGTTTAGAGTCGGGATACGGAATAGTTTCAGAGCTGTAGGTTTTTCTGTATGCTGCTTTAATTCTGTGGTTTGGAAAACAGGAGCACGGCTACGTGCACACAGTCTCCCTTGTGCCGTTTGCCTTCAGTGTGCTGGGATAGGCTGTTTCCACCTTCCTGCCCATGTAACTGCGCCGGGACCCAGCTTTGTGTAGTCTCTTTCTGATTCTGCTGTGTGTGTGTTTTCACGTACAGGCTTCCCCTGAAAGATCTACAAGAACTCAGCAGAAGGAATTCCAGACGCACATTTTGGACAGCGTGATGGACCATTTGCTTGCAGCTGATGTGTTGTTGGGTAATTCAGTGTTTAATTTTTTTTGAAGTGCTAATATTTCCCACTTTCCTCTCTCTAAGCTCCAAGTTCTCCTGCCTTCTTTCGTTTTAGTCTGGCCTCTTATAGTTAATGTTTTCTTTTAATGTTTGAGATGATACAGTCATGGTTTTGCACACAGCAGTTTGTTGTTGTCACCATATAGTGTTTTGTCACCTGGACATAAGTTTATTCATATTATTTGTTGATAGATGTATGGAAGTTTCCAGCTAGAGACAACTCCAAATAAGAGTGCTGTAAGCATTCTTACTCAGGAACCACAAGCATGTATAGTATGTGTGTGTCTTGGGTAGTGGAATTTTAGCCATGTGCATGCTATTCCTTGGAATGTGTTTCAGCAAGTCAAAAGTGCTGGACTGTAGTCCCTTAGAGCATTTGTATTGGGTTGCAGTACGAATGTAACACTGGAGACATGTACAGTAGAGACATCGCTTGTGTCAATCAACATGAAATCGCTAAGTGAAGAAAAGACATTGCTTCAAAGCCAGGAATGGTGTTGCCTCTCTGTCATTCAGGCATGACTCCGGAAGCCACACCAGGATTGCAGGTTTCAGGACAGCCTGGGCTACCCAGTGAGACCCTCCGCAAAAAGCAAAAAGTTTTAGCAATTTACTTTTCTATACCACTCTTGAGTGATCATATGACTTATAGAACGTCTGTGCTGGTAAAATAATATTCTTTGCAAAGTAACTGGCCAGAAGTAATCTCCGGTATTGCCCTACTACGTAACTGAATTTTCAAAACTGGACATCAGGTCACATTTTTGTACGTATAAGAATGTGTATATCCACTGAGCTCCTCAGTAGTGAGCTGAGCTGTGGGGGCTGCAGGCAGTGCGGTGGGATGAGGAGGGATGGTCGAGCCAGTGTGTTCACTGAGGCCCCTGGGGCCGCTGGAGTCACCTGGTTAGGAGAGGCTGCCCTGCTGGTCACGGCTCTCCGTGTCGCGTGGCTGAATCTCCTCCGTGTCACCCGCTTTCCTAACCTTAAGCCCATGGCTCTGTTGCCGTGGGGTGAGAGGCACAGAATTTCGTTTAGGGGCCTGTTTCCCACGCATTGTCCACACAATCCATCTTTAATTGGACTCTATATCGGGTGGAGATGGGCTGTTGCTGACGGTTGTCGCTGAAGAACTGTTTGCTTCCCACAGGCTGACTTTCCGAGTCAGAGTCTTTGCGGGGACTTTGAGCCCACAAAGCTTTCAGCCTGGTAAAAACATTCTCTCTAGTGTTTATCCTGATTTCTGGCCGTGCACATCATTTTCTTAAAATAGTCCCTAAGAGCGTGTGGTTGTGTTTCGTAAGGTCTGTGGGCACACTCACCTCACCTTAGCCTGTGTGGTTGAGGTCTTGTGACAGTGGATTTCAACTTTCTTCTGTTTCCTCCTGCTGGGGTTTAGGGGAAGATGCATCTCTGCCTATTACCAGTGGAGGAAGCTATCAGGTGTTGGTGAACAACGTGTTTTACTTCACACAACGTGTGGTGGACAAGCTTTGGCAAGGCATGTTCAACAAAGAATCTAAACTTCTTATAGATTTTATAATTCAACTCATTGCACAGGTAATCAATCATCACTATTAACTGCGGCATTCATGTTTTCTCCTGATAAACCTTTCCTTGTGGTGTCAAGTTATTGGAAGATAATGACTATTAACATTTGATGTACCCAAACTTTGTAAAAAAGTGAATTAAAAATGCAAACTTTGACTCCTCCTTACGGGTGCCAGTGCTGGTGCCAGTGCTGGTGCCCTCCTTACAAAGGTGCCCGGCGTTCTCCTGCTGACCCTTCCCCCCCAGGCACACTTAAACACCTCAGTTACTACCTCCAGAGAAGCTTTCATACTGTGTCACTGTACGAAGACTGCGGGGCACAAGCATCCACACTGAGGAAGTGCCCTCAGCTGAGCAGCATAATTTACTGTCGCCCATCCTTTGAGGATCCATGTTCCCCAAGCATGTTTGACCAAGGAGCATGTGGCACACGCGACTGATCCGACTTTATAATGTAGAAAAGTGGGAAACACTTTCCTGTTCGTTATGGCGTCCATTTTTTTTTTGTTTTCATGGGTTTTGTCTGTTCGTGTGTTCATGTGTGCGTGCATGCACATGTGTATGTGCACTGTGTGTTTCTTGTGTTTTGTTTTGTTTTGTTCTGGTATGTTTTTGTTGTTTATTTGTTTGCCCATTTGTTTCCAAAAGAGGAAGGGAGGGAGGAAAGAAGGAAGGAAGGAAGGAAGGAAGGAAGGAAGGAAGGAAGGAAGGAAGGAAGGAAGGAAGAAAAGAGCAGGTAGGAAGAAAGGAGGGAAGGTAGGAAGGAAGGAGGGGAAGGACGTGTATTTTAGTGGGTGGGGAGAATATGGGAGTAGTTGGGAAGAAAACTGAGATCAGAATCTGTAGGATGAAGAAAAATATTTAGTTAAAAAAGGAAATTTCCTTTTAAAATTACATGAATGAGGTATGGTGATTCCGAACAAATTTGAAGATATAAAAAGTAAATGAGGAGTAAAGAATTCTCATCTCTACGTCAGACTGCACCACTTGCTCTGTGCTGTGCTGTGTTGGTATCTGACAGGGTGTTCCATCCCCTCTGAAGCCGTGCATTTTTCGTTAAGCCGAACAGAACAGCTCTTAGGTGAGGGATGGAGTCGAGCGCCAGGACAGTCTTGCTAATGTTCGGGTCAGCTCTGCAGTTGGCACAGTGATAGCTCATCTTAAGGAGGGTGGTGTGGCTTCTTCCCAGGGGACCACAGCAACACAGCGTGGACTCTCTTCACGGGGGGCTGTTTGCAAAGGACGCTTCATTTTTAGGTTGCATTTGTGTCTCCTGGGTTCTGAATCCATAAAAGCAAGAGCCCGGTGTTTTTCAGCTCAGCATTCCGAGGACTTAGCATGACACCTGTTGCCTAATGGCTGATCCGAGTGTGCTTGTGAATGACAGCAGGGTTTGTGTTTTTGTCCTCTTCCTAAAAACGTATCTTTCTTTTTTTTTCCAGTCAAAGAGAAGATCGCAGGGATTGTCGCTGGATGCCGTTTATCACTGCCTCAATAGGACCATCCTGTACCAGTTCTCACGGGCACACAAAACTGTCCCTCAGCAAGTAGCTCTCCTTGACTCTCTCAGGGTTCTTACTGTAAACCGGAACTTAATCTTGGGACCTGGGAACCATGACCAAGAATTCATTAGCTGTCTTGCTCACTGCCTGATTAATCTACATGTTGGAAGGTAAGTCGCTCAGGTCCACTGGTCCTTTTGTCTTTGATAGCATCCCATGTACACTGCTGTCTTTTGTGGCAAGGGTAACCCTTTTGGCTTTTCATTAGTTTGGTTTACTGCTTTATGAAAAGGATACAGGGCAAGTGTTGCATTTTAGCAGAAATAATGAGGATTTTCTTTTCTCTTACTTTTACATCTTTAAATTTGTTCAGAATCATCATATGTCATTCGTCAAATTATAAAAAGAAATTTGCTTTTTCATTGAAAAAAACTGTTTTTATACAATAATTCTGATGATGGTTTCCTCTTTGAACTCCTCCCAGATTCTCCCCACTGATTCAACTACCTACCCTTTCTCTTATTCTCTCTTTAGAAAACAAACAGGCCAACATAAAACCAAACCAGAATTAAAAGAAAGCAGAGTGAAATACAAACATAGGCACACATGTGCACAAACAAAGCCCATAAAAAAATTCACAAAACCAGAAATCATCATGTACCAGCAAAAGACCAGCAAGATTCAAATAAAGAAACAAATGATTTCCACAGCAAGTGAGACAAAGCGCCTACAGAAATCCCATTGGGTTCCTTTTGTGTTGGCCTTCCACTGTTGTGGCGGGAATAGATGAGGCACACGTAGTTATCTTCAGGGCTGCTCTTTAGGGCAGCCATAGATGCCTCAGTGCTTCTGAAAGAAAGAAGGGGAGAGCCGAAGATTGGAGGGGACACAGGAATACGAGCAGTGTTCTTAGGGAAGTGACCTTTCTGTGACCTTAAGATAATATGTTGGCACTGATCTAACAGCGCCTTTAGTGTTAACACAACAGTCCTGATCCCTAGAAACTGCTTTATATGCGGCTAAGCACACCTGTGAGATCACCCCTTAAAAATGGCATCTCTGTGGTAAATCGGGAGTCCTATTTTTGCATCTGCTAAGTGTCTGTCTGCCAGTGATGGAATGCCATGACAGGGCCAGTGCTTACATGTGTCTGCAGAGTGATTCACCGTAATTATAGCTTCCAGCTCTAGCATCCCTCAGACAGTGGGATCTACTTTGACTGTTTCAGCAACGTGGAAGGCTTCGGGCTGGAAGCAGAAGCGCGCATGACCACGTGGCACATCATGATTCCCTCAGACATTGAGCCAGACGGCGGCTACAGCCAGGACATCAGCGAAGGTAAGCTTCCCTCCCTGGCTGTGCGTGTGCTCTTGTGCATTTCCGGTTCTTAGAACAACATTGGCTTCAAAAACTACACACACAACCAACCTGTACACGTACCAGCCTGCACACAAACTGTCTTCCAGTGCCAAGATGGGCAAAACGCTAAGCCCCATGGTGCTAACCTCGAGCCTTCTTATGAACCGTGGTGGCACTGGGCTGCAGATACTACGTGCCACTGTCGGGAAGGACTGCCAGATGCTTGTGCCAGCACACCCGTTAGAGACCGGTGTCTACTGAGAGGTCGTCAGTGGTACCATCTGATCCTTTTGCTCACCTTTTGAGACAGGGTTTCACTACATACCTAGGCTGACCTTGAACTCATTCTATATCCCAACCTAGCCTTGAGATGGCAGCGGTGCTCCTACCGCAGGCTCCCGAATCTTACTCTCTTTCTTAGAATCTCATCTTCCCCTGTTCGGTAAACAAGATGTATGGAAGCCTTCCTGTAGATTGGTTTCTTACTTCATGTGTTCCCAGGTCCAAGCTGAGATCTGTACGTAGTGTGTATCTCCCAGCAATACTATGGGGTAGTCCTTCCTGGAACAGTCCAGGACTCATTCTCCCTTTGATTCGTTTCTCGAGATGTCTTGGTCCCCAAACTGAGGTTCACTCCGCTCCAGCAGTGGAGTGAACTTTGAAGCTTTGTTCCTGAGGTGAGCCTAGCTTTGTCAGTCTCAGCTCCTCGGGACACTGGGGATTGTGGAGCCGCCTGCTTTGTTCAGTCAGTCTCCAGGGCCGGTGGCTGGCAGTCTATCACAGGCCTTCTGGGGACTCTGAGGCTTGCTAAGGATGGATGGGCAAGCCGCTGTTGGTCGGGGTATAAATTAAAGCAGCCACATGGGAATGAGTGTGGAGGTTCCTCAAAAGACTAAGAAAAGAAGCCAGCTGTGGTGGTACACACCTTTAATACCAGCACACAGGAGGCAGAAGCAGGCGGGTGTCTACAAGTTCAAGGCCAGCATTCAGGGCAGCAGAGTGAAGCCCTATCTCAAAAAAGGCTGTATACTCAAAGGACTAGGTCAGCCTAACATAGAGATGTGTTCATATCCATGTTTATGTCTGTGCCATTCAGCTACTCACGGTAGCCAGGAAATAGAACCAGCCTAGAAAAGAAAATGTACACATAGACACAATGAAATCCTGCCATTTGCACAAACAAACAAACAAACAAACAAAAAAGTTGGTACTAAAAATCACTGTTAAGTGAAATAAGCCAGACCCAGAGAGACACTACCTGTTTATTATCAAATGTGGACTCTAGCTTTAAATGTGTCTAAGAGAGATAGACCAGCGGAGAGATAGCCGGGTCACCATGAGAGAACAGAGAGAGATCTTAAAGTGAGGCGAGAGAAGAGTGGGTGGGTGCCTGTGACAAGAAAGTGAAAAATGCTTTTCAGGGCCTGAGAATAGAGCCCATTGACAGAGCATTTGCATAGCTCCTCTGGGATCCTGGATTCAGTTGGGAATAAATGATAGTCTGAGATAGCAATTCCTATCCGGAAGTAGATAAACACTTACAATTTTCTAATTTCTAAATGAAGAATATAGCATTTACTCATGAGTGTATGGGGTTTTTTTTCTTTACTATTTTCCACATAAGCAAAACTTGACTTTGACTTATCTAAATTAAGTCCCTCTTTTCATTGCACTGAATATAATCTAATTGTAAAATTTTGTTTTACAATTAAATATAATAGTTCAAGTTCCTAGACGGACAGCATGAGACAGCGCTGCCTTTGCGGTCCCTCTGGATTCCCTTCTGTCTTTCATTCTCAAGGGCGGCAGCTTCTCATTAAAGCTGTCAACAGAGTGTGGACGGAGCTGATCCACAGTAAGAAGCAAGTCCTGGAGGAGCTGTTCAAAGTCAGCCTGCCAGTGAACGACAGGGGCCACGTGGACATAGCCATGGCACGGCCGCTCATCGAAGAGGCCGGGCTGAAATGCTGGCAGAATCATTTGGGTAAGAAAACCCCAGACATACCTCGGCTTCTGCCCCTGGCTGCTCTGTAGACTGCTCCACCTTGGACATAAGGCTCTGCACTGGCCGCCTGTGACTTTAGAGAATGACACATTGCTGCCGAGGCCGCTGTCTCCGCGTTTATCCTTCAGCGCTGAGATTTTAGAAGCCTTAAAACCCAGTTTTGTTATTAAAACCACCCTGGTAGCTGCTTTTATCATGTTAGGTATAGTCATGCGTTCGCTTTGCTGTGGTGATATTACAGTGCCGGATGATGATATACTTCCATGGAGCCTCGGTGCTTCCATGCACACGTCTGTGTGTTCAGAGCTTTCTTCAAATCTAAGACATTGTGTGATCCAACACATTCTCAACAAATGTTTTGAGATGACAGACTGTGAATGGTTAGCATAGAGACATATTCCAACTTCAATAAATTTTCATATTAGGAGAGGAAAGGGACATCGCAACCAAGCAAAAGTCCGGCTGGCACACTAATTCTCAAGCACGAACCCTTAAACAGGAGCAGCAGTAAGTCTGCCGTGCCTGAAGGAAATGTGTCTCTGGAGTGAGTGACTTCTGGTAATCCTCCTGTGGGCGATTGAGCCCCAGAGCTGCTCCAGGCACAGGGAAGGCGCAGGGAGCCCTGGGCTCTACACTGCGATGTGTTTTCTATACCTACAAGCCCGCAGAGGTTCACTTCCATGGGCACAATGACAGAAGGAAAACAGCAACTGGTAAAACAGCAGCGACAGGCGGGTAACTTGTGGCACTGCAGCCATATTTGCAGACTGTCGCTGACCCCTGAGAGCTGCAGCCACAGGAAGGGAATCATGGGCAGTAGGCGAGGGTCATGATCTGTAACCGTAGTGGGAAGCTAGGCAAAGGCTCGTTAATAGTCACAGTTGCCTCATGTTAAACTTACAGCCCACGAAAAGAAATGCATAAGCCGAGGAGAAGCCTTGGTGCCTACCACACAGTCCAAGCTGTCCCGGGTCAGCAGCGGCTTCGGCCTTTCCAAGCTAACGGGATCAAGAAGGAATCGAAAGGAAAGCGGCCTTCACAAGCACAGTCCTTCCACCCAGGTACACGGCTGAGCTTCGCGGCTCCTGCCTTTAGGACTTGCAGCTCCCAGGTCCGTGGCTTCATGCAATGCTGCTAACACACACAAGAAGAAAGTCCTGGCATGGGAGGGGGATGAGCCCCAGAGGTCCTTCATTTTGTAAAATGCCCGTGGTCCCAGGCACGCACATCCATTTCATAACTGGACCGATAGACCATTAATGTTTTTGCGGTTTCCCTGGCTTTGACAATACTCTTATTGATGATTACAGAAATTGCAAGGCGATAACAGAGTAATTGTAAATACCTGTGATCAATTGTCTTAAATCCTACCCACCTCCTTTGTTAGCCTTTCGTCCTCACACTTCAGGACCCTTCAGCCAGGGGCTGTGTGAAAGGGGTGTGAAAGAGCCCTGTGTGCCCGGAATGTGTTGGCCCCCACGGCGCTTCTAAGGAGGGACCTCTGAGGTGGGGTCCAGCGTGCGGGAAGAGGCTTAGGGAGTGCCCTGAGAGTCCATGTCTGTGGAAAAGTGCAGGGAAGTGTCATCCTGTAGTGTACTTCACCCTGCTGGGCTGAAGAGCATAGTGGCCTACACAGGGCCTACGAGGCCCCAGTCCGGCCACACACTGGCTCTGTGGCCCTGCTGCCCCCTCTGCAGCCGAGGCCTTTCCTGAGGCCAGCACGCCACAGGCCAGAGCTAGGAATGATGCTGGGGCAGGGCTCTGCAGATCCCTGGCCGCCCTAGAGGCCCAGTCTTAGGCAGCTCATCCTTTAGCATCTCTGCTTTTGTCTTCCGTAGTAGCACATTTGGAGAAATTGAGAGAAAGAATTGAGAAAGCTCTAAGGCTCTTTTTCTCGTGGTTTGTCAGGAGATCTCCCAGTGGATGTTCACACACATTGCCGTTGTGCGGGACCTCGTGGACACGCAGTACAAGGAGTACCAGGAGGTGAGCATTGCCGCCGTGGCCGCGGTGTGTCGTGCGTCCTCATGAGCAGGGTCTGCTGTCTGTCTTAAACTTCACATCGCGGGGCACAGCAGACCCCACTTCTCATGAACCCGTTGGCTTTCTTTCCTTAAGCTGTAAATAATGATGTGTAATATTCACTGAAATGCCCAGAGTTGAAGTTGTCTCCCCGTGACATCCTCAAGTTATTCGTGTTATTTTATCTGCTGGAAACCCACCCTGGCCTTTGTCCCTCCAGCGTCAGCAGAACGCTCTCAAGTACGTGACTGAGGAATGGTGCCAGATCGAGGGTGAGCTGCTGCGGGAGCGAGGCCTGTGGGGCCCCCCCATCGGCTCGCACCTAGACAAGTGGATGCTGGAGATGACGGAGGGGCCCTGCAGGATGAGGAAGAAGATGGTGCGCAACGACACGTTCTACAACCACTATCCTTACGTGCCGGAAACCGAGCAGGAAGCCAACGTGGCGGTGAGTGCTCCTCAGCCCGGGGGTGCCCTCTCCAGGCCTCCTTCACTCACTTTCCTCAGCGGCCACTTCCCGGTTCCGGGGAAACCGGCACTGGAGGGCTGTGTCCTGTAACTAGTGACGTCACCGTGAGGGGGTAGGACATACTCTGGGCCCCACTGCTCGGGTCCGATGCCTCATGCTCCCACATTGCATGTTACAGGACTCTTCGGGTTTCCACACTTACTTGTTTAAAATTGGAAAATGGGTTCCATCGCTCAGGCCCTTAGGAGGATTTTGTCAGTTAGTATTTTGAGTCTTTTTTTTTTTTTTAATATGACCCTTTCTTTTTTTTTTAATTTTTTATTTAACTTTTATTAATTACACTTTATTCATTTTGTATCCCCCCATAAGCCCCTCCCTCCTCCCCTCCCCATCCTACCCACCCTCCCCTTTCTGCATGCATGCCCCTCCCCAAGTCCACTGATAGGGGAGGTCCTCCTCTCCTTCTTTCTTTCTTTTTTTTTTATTATTTTTTTCTTTTTAGTTACATTTTGTTAACTCTGTGTCCCAGCTGTATCCCGCTCCCTCATTCCCTCCCCAACCCCACACTCCCTCCCTG
>NW_026596155.1:2619994-2624858 GCF_907164565.1 Psammomys obesus
AAGTTCTAGGTTATATCCATAGATGGTCCTGAGTCTTAATGTCTGCCACAATTTAAGTACCCAGCACCTCTGTCTTCCTGTGCAGGAGTCCTGGCTCCTTCCATCCTGTACTCTGTGGTTTCAACCCCTGTTCTAATGCTGCCTAGGATGGAGGCCTTAGCGTCAGCAGGGGTGTCCATCTACAGATAAACAGGAAGTGTAGCTCCTGTGCAGATGAGCACTCTTCAGATTGTAACAAGAAGGAAATGCTCTCCTCTGTTAACACCTGAGTGGATTTGGAGGCATGCCAAGAGACGTGAGGGAGATGCAGAGAGAGGGGTTCCACAGTTTCCCTTAGGGTGGCATCGAAGGCAAACAGGCTCAGCAGCAGGGGCAGAGTGCTCCCTGGGGGGGGTCAGGGTGTGACCCGGCTCTGGCTGGATTCGGACTCTGCAGATCTGCTGCAGAGCAGCCTAACTAGAGTGGCCACATGTTGTGTGTTCCAGAACTGGTGGGAATTTCATGTGTCCCTTACAAAATGACAACAGGGGAAGCAATGTGGTAGCTTTGTTAATTTAATCACCTCAAGTTGTACAGTGTATGTACAGTGTCACTTTTTACCTCCTAAACACACATGGTCAGAATTTGTCAATTTACAGTATTCTTAAGAGAATGTGGATCTTAGACTTTAATAACCATCAAGATTATTGAAAATAGCCCCTCTAAGACTGCTTTTCTCAAAGCTGCCAGTCCCACCATGCTGCTCTTTCTGTGTCCTAAAGTGGTGTGCCTTCAAATATGGGCATCTTGCAAACCGAGCGACCCCATATTTTGAAGCTTTTCTAGCACCTTTTGTGAGAGCAGAGACGTGATCTTTAATTTTTTGGCTCTTTTCTCCGATCATTCCTTAAGGGGTTATGCCCGTGGCAACTTGATAAAATGTTTAAGTGCACATTCATTTAGCTTGAACCCTTTCAGAAAAGCTGACATTCCCTGGTTAAATTAAATGGGTCACAAAGCACCCAAAAGCCATAAACCTGGGGAAAGGACAGGCAGGGTTAAGGAAGGGAGATGAGAGAGGGTGGGAGAGGGAGGACGGTCAGAATACACGTACACATGAAGGAGATTGAATAGCAACAAAATTAATAAAGATATAGGCTGTAGAGTAAATACACTCTGGGAAATACGAGTAACCAATTCGGGACTTTAAGCGAGACATACCCTTGAGTCATTTCTTGCCACAACTGTAATACATTTTACTGTACTTACACCTTTATTGTTCTTTGAGCAATCTTATTATGAAAACTTGAGTATCAGGGGAAGGCTATTCAGGGCTCATACCTAAACCCTCCGTGTCATCAGCATTTTACCCAAGCGCAGGAGCGCACCAGCCTGTGAGAGCCGAACAAGCAATTCCCGCAGGAATGCACCGTACGGAGCTCAGTTTCTGACAGACAGGTTACTTATTAGGAGATACGAGGCGGGTAGGGAGCGGTAATACGTGTACATAGAGGGAAGAAGTGGGTGGGAGCAGGGGGACGGTGGCAGAGCACAGAGCTCCTCATGTGCTGCACAAAGCATGTCCAGTCAGAAGTTAACCTGCTTTGGTGGAGTTTTGTAAAAGGATGTTTACGCGTGTTTGACAGTTTAGCGTCTGGTGAATCTGAAAGGCATCACATATCCACGGTATGTGCAGCCTGCTGCGCAGCCGTGTGTCCGCCAAGCAGTTACATGCGGCTTCGTTCACCTACGTCTAACGAGAGCCTTCTCACATCCAGGTGGGGTCACCCCTGTTCCACACACAGGGGACTGGATGAGGCATGAAAACCATCCAGGTTGGAGTGTGAGCATAGACCGCAGCCCCTGGCTAGACAGATCACATGACCAAGCCTCCATCCCAACGCAGTGGTGCTGGACTGTAATCACCCCACCTGGGAGGCGCAGGCTTCTGAGGCCCTGTTGGAGGACAGTCAACAGTTGCCCTTGAGTCACTCTGCACAGAGAGCGCGTTGGTTAGGTTTCCTCTCTTGCTGAGGGCCTCACAAGTCCCCTTTAAGTCATAGGCTCAGTGTTGCGTTGCTTCATCCAACCAGCGTTCAGGAGGACTTTCATACTTCTGAAGTTTTTGTACTACTAGGGAACCAGTAAATTGGGAGGATGGGTATGAGGGAAGTCAGTTTATGTGTGTGAAGAACAAAGTATGAGTGAGTGCATACGTGTGTATGTGTGTGTGTGTGTGTGTGTCCATAATGAAGTCCATTACTTTACATGTTAACTTAATAAGTTTTAAAACTATCCAGTTTTCTGGGTCCTGAACTGAACATAGTATAGGCGAGCCTTTCCTCTAAGAGGGGCCATGAAATGTAAACATGACATCATGGGATGGGTTTTTTAAGGGAGCCACAGGAAGCCTGCTCTGTGGGAGCTTAAGCTTGGTATCCCCAGGGCGTTCCCCTGTGCCCTCAACCATGTTAAGCCTTTAGAATTAGAGGTCACTTGACTCTTCTTTCCATTCCCTAAACTCATTGCTACCCAACCTGTAAAATACAGCCGGACACTTGCATCGGGCAGGAGACAGCTTCTGAAGGCTGTTGAGCAGCAGAAATGGCTTCTTCGGAGTGAGGGCCAACGAGTTGATCTGTACCTTGTATGTCATTTCTAACTGACGCTTTCCTTACCCATTGCAGAAGGTGAAGAATACAGTGAAGGTTAAAAGGCTAGTCCTTTTTCAGATCTTTCCGTTAGAAATTGAATTAGTCATTCTTTCTGTCGTTTCTTAAACTTTTGTTTATTAAACCTTTGAGGAGGGGTCTAGGAGGCTGCTTGGGGGGGGGGGGGTAGGTGGAGCCAGGGTCTCAGAGATCCCTGGCTGATGTTGATCGTCCTGCCTGCACTCCCCAAGTGCCGAGACGTCAGGTGAATTTATTTGTGTTTTCCTACATGTGTTTGCCGTGTGTGCCTGCTGTCTCAGGAGGTTGGAAGGGGGCAGCAGATTCCCTGAAACCATAGTCGTGGCATGTAGCCACCATGTAGGGTGAGGAATAGAAGTTGGCTCCTTTTTCTCCAACCCCCACCCAGATATATCTTAAGCCTTGATAATACAGAATACCATATTTATAAATGGGTTAGCTGTTTGTCCAACTTTTGAACTTTATTTGTGGATAATTTTGAAGTTTGTTTATAGAATGTAAAATGTATTTCGGTGGTTCATATGCCACAGACTTGAAAGCTTTGGAAGACTGTCAACGAAAATTATTCTAACAAAAGAACGTAAATAAGAAAGAGAATTTCAGGCCAATCTCCCTTATGAACATTGATGCAAAAATACTTAACAAAATACTTGCAAACCGGATCCAAGAACACATCAAATATATTATCCACTATGACCAAGTAGGCTTCATCCCAGGTATGCAGGGGTGGTTCAATATACGGAAATCCATCAATGTGATCCACCATATTAACAAACTGAAAGAAAAAAAACCACATGATAATCTCCCTAGATGCTGAAAAAGCATTTGACAAAATCCAACATCCATTCATGTTTAAAGTACTGGAGAGATCAGGGATACAAGGCACATATCTAAACATAGTAAAGGCGATATACAGCAAGCCTATAGCCAATATCAAACTGAACGGAGAGAAACTTAAAGCAATCCCACTGAAATCAGGGACAAGACAAGGCTGCCCACTCTCTCCATATCTCTTCAACATAGTGCTGGAAGTCCTTGCTAGAGCAACAAGACAGTCGAAGGAGATCAAGGGGATATAGATGGGAAAGGAAGAAGTCAAATTATCACTATTTGCAGATGATATGATAGTATATATGAGTGACCCCAAAAACTCTACCAGGGAACTCCTACAGCTGATAAACACCTTCAGCAAAGTGGCCGGATACAAAATTAACTCAAAAAAATCAGTAGCACTCCTGTATACAAAAGACAAAAGGGCTGAGAAAGAAATTAGAGAAACAACACCATTCACAATAGCCACAAATGACATAAAGTACCTTGGTGTAACCCTAACCAAGCAAGTCAAAGACTTGTATGAAAAAAATTCCAAGTCTCTGAAGAAAGAATTAGAGGAAGATATGAGAAGATGGAAAGATCTCCCATGCTCATGGCTTGGCAGGATTAACATAGTAAAAATGGCCATCTTACCAAAAGCAATCTACAGATTTAATGCAATTCCCATCAAATTGCCAACACAATTCTTTACAGACCTGGAAAGAAAAATTCTCAACTTCGTATGGAATAACAAGAAACCGAGAATTGCTAAAACAATCCTCTACAATAAAAGATCTTCTGGAGGTATCTCCATCCCTGATCTCAAGCTGTACTATAGAGCAACAGTTATAAAAACTGCATGGTACTGGCATAGAAACAGAATGGTGGATCAATGGAATCGAACAGAAGACCCAGAAATAAACCCACACACTTACGGACACCTGATTTTTGACAAAGATGCCAAAACCATACAATGGAAAAAAGATAGCATCTTTAACAAATGGTGCTGGTCCAACTGGATGTCTACATGTAGAAAAATGAAAATAGATCCATACTTATCACCCTGCACAAAACTGAAGTCCAAGTGGATCAAAGACCTCAACATAAAACCAGACACATTAAATCGGCTAGAAAAAAAGTGGGGAATACCTTAGAACTCATTGGTACAGGAGAAAACTTCCTGAACAGAACACCAACAGCACAGGCTCTAAGAGCAACAATCAATAAATGGGACCTCATGAAATTGAAAAGCTTCTGTAAAGCAAAGGACACCGTCATCAAAACAAAGCGACTGCCTACAGATTGGGAAAGAATCATCACCAACCCTTTATCTGACAGAGGACTCATATCCAATATATATAAAGAACTAAACAAGCTGAAAA
>NW_026596155.1:2625258-2696486 GCF_907164565.1 Psammomys obesus
GGGGGGTGTCAAACAGCCTGCCCTTGAAATCCTGTTAGAAATAGTCCCTGTTCCCCTTACTTTGGAAATCTACTTGGTTACTGAGCTACCATGGGCCACATCCGAGCAGAAGTTCTAGGTTATATCCATAGATGGTCCTGAGTCTTAATGTCTGCCACAATTTAAGTACCCAGCACCTCTGTCTTCCTGTGCAGGAGTCCTGGCTCCTTCCATCCTGTACTCTGTGGTTTCAACCCCTGTTCTAATGCTGCCTAGGATGGAGGCCTTAGCGTCAGCTGGGGTGTCCATCTACAGATAAACAGGAAGTGTAGCTCCTGTGCAGATGAGCACTCTTCAGATTGTAACAAGAAGGAAATGCTCTCCTCTGTTAACACCTGAGTGGATTTGGAGGCATGCCAAGAGACGTGAGGGAGATGCAGAGAGAGGGGTTCCACAGTTTCCCTTAGGGTGGCATCGAAGGCAAACAGGCTCAGCAGCAGGGGCAGAGTGCTCCCTGGGGGGGGTCAGGGTGTGACCCGGCTCTGGCTGGATTCGGACTCTGCAGATCTGCTGCAGAGCAGCCTAACTAGAGTGGCCACATGTTGTGTGTTCCAGAACTGGTGGGAATTTCATGTGTCCCTTACAAAATGACAACAGGGGAAGCAATGTGGTAGCTTTGTTAATTTAATCACCTCAAGTTGTACAGTGTATGTACAGTGTCACTTTTTACCTCCTAAACACACATGGTCAGAATTTGTCAATTTACAGTATTCTTAAGAGAATGTGGATCTTAGACTTTAATAACCATCAAGATTATTGAAAATAGCCCCTCTAAGACTGCTTTTCTCAAAGCTGCCAGTCCCACCATGCTGCTCTTTCTGTGTCCTAAAGTGGTGTGCCTTCAAATATGGGCATCTTGCAAACCGAGCGACCCCATATTTTGAAGCTTTTCTAGCACCTTTTGTGAGAGCAGAGACGTGATCTTTAATTTTTTGGCTCTTTTCTCCGATCATTCCTTAAGGGGTTATGCCCGTGGCAACTTGATAAAATGTTTAAGTGCACATTCATTTAGCTTGAACCCTTTCAGAAAAGCTGACATTCCCTGGTTAAATTAAATGGGTCACAAAGCACCCAAAAGCCATAAACCTGGGGAAAGGACAGGCAGGGTTAAGGAAGGGAGATGAGAGAGGGTGGGAGAGGGAGGACGGTCAGAATACACGTACACATGAAGGAGATTGAATAGCAACAAAATTAATAAAGATATAGGCTGTAGAGTAAATACACTCTGGGAAATACGAGTAACCAATTCGGGACTTTAAGCGAGACATACCCTTGAGTCATTTCTTGCCACAACTGTAATACATTTTACTGTACTTACACCTTTATTGTTCTTTGAGCAATCTTATTATGAAAACTTGAGTATCAGGGGAAGGCTATTCAGGGCTCATACCTAAACCCTCCGTGTCATCAGCATTTTACCCAAGCGCAGGAGCGCACCAGCCTGTGAGAGCCGAACAAGCAATTCCCGCAGGAATGCACCGTACGGAGCTCAGTTTCTGACAGACAGGTTACTTATTAGGAGATACGAGGCGGGTAGGGAGCGGTAATACGTGTACATAGAGGGAAGAAGTGGGTGGGAGCAGGGGGACGGTGGCAGAGCACAGAGCTCCTCATGTGCTGCACAAAGCATCTCCAGTCAGAAGTTAACCTGCTTTGGTGGAGTTTTGTAAAAGGATGTTTCCGCGTGTTTGACAGTTTAGCATCTGGTGAATCTGAAAGGCATCACATATCCACGGTATGTGCAGCCTGCTGCGCAGCCGTGTGTCCGCCAAGCAGTTACATGCGGCTTCGTTCACCTACGTCTAACGAGAGCCTTCTCACATCCAGGTGGGGTCACCCCTGTTCCACACACAGGGGACTGGATGAGGCATGAAAACCATCCAGGTTGGAGTGTGAGCATAGACCGCAGCCCCTGGCTAGACAGATCACATGACCAAGCCTCCATCCCAACGCAGTGGTGCTGGACTGTAATCACCCCACCTGGGAGGCGCAGGCTTCTGAGGCCCTGTTGGAGGACAGTCAACAGTTGCCCTTGAGTCACTCTGCACAGAGAGCGCGTTGGTTAGGTTTCCTCTCTTGCTGAGGGCCTCACAAGTCCCCTTTAAGTCATAGGCTCAGTGTTGCGTTGCTTCATCCAACCAGCGTTCAGGAGGACTTTCATACTTCTGAAGTTTTTGTACTACTAGGGAACCAGTAAATTGGGAGGATGGGTATGAGGGAAGTCAGTTTATGTGTGTGAAGAACAAAGTATGAGTGAGTGCATACGTGTGTATGTGTGTGTGTGTGTGTGTGTCCATAATGAAGTCCATTACTTTACATGTTAACTTAATAAGTTTTAAAACTATCCAGTTTTCTGGGTCCTGAACTGAACATAGTATAGGCGAGCCTTTCCTCTAAGAGGGGCCATGAAATGTAAACATGACATCATGGGATGGGTTTTTTAAGGGAGCCACAGGAAGCCTGCTCTGTGGGAGCTTAAGCTTGGTATCCCCAGGGCGTTCCCCTGTGCCCTCAACCATGTTAAGCCTTTAGAATTAGAGGTCACTTGACTCTTCTTTCCATTCCCTAAACTCATTGCTACCCAACCTGTAAAATACAGCCGGACACTTGCATCGGGCAGGAGACAGCTTCTGAAGGCTGTTGAGCAGCAGAAATGGCTTCTTCGGAGTGAGGGCCAACGAGTTGATCTGTACCTTGTATGTCATTTCTAACTGACGCTTTCCTTACCCATTGCAGAAGGTGAAGAATACAGTGAAGGTTAAAAGGCTAGTCCTTTTTCAGATCTTTCCGTTAGAAATTGAATTAGTCATTCTTTCTGTCGTTTCTTAAACTTTTGTTTATTAAACCTTTGAGGAGGGGTCTAGGAGGCTGCTTGGGGGGGGGGGGGTAGGTGGAGCCAGGGTCTCAGAGATCCCTGGCTGATGTTGATCGTCCTGCCTGCACTCCCCAAGTGCCGAGACGTCAGGTGAATTTATTTGTGTTTTCCTACATGTGTTTGCCGTGTGTGCCTGCTGTCTCAGGAGGTTGGAAGGGGGCAGCAGATTCCCTGAAACCATAGTCGTGGCATGTAGCCACCATGTAGGGTGAGGAATAGAAGTTGGCTCCTTTTTCTCCAACCCCCACCCAGATATATCTTAAGCCTTGATAATACAGAATACCATATTTATAAATGGGTTAGCTGTTTGTCCAACTTTTGAACTTTATTTGTGGATAATTTTGAAGTTTGTTTATAGAATGTAAAATGTATTTCGGTGGTTCATATGCCACAGACTTGAAAGCTTTGGAAGACTGTCAATGAAAATTATTCTAACAAAAGAACGTAAATAAGAAAGAGAATTTCAGGCCAATCTCCCTTATGAACATTGATGCAAAAATACTTAACAAAATACTTGCAAACCGAATCCAAGAACACATCAAAGATAGTATCCACTATGACCAAGTAGGCTTCATCCCAGGTATGCAGGGGTGGTTCAATATACGGAAATCCATCAATGTGATCCACCATATTAACAAACTGAAAGAAAAAAACCACATGATAATCTCCCTAGATGCTGAAAAAGCATTTGACAAAATCCAACATCCATTCATGTTTAAAGTACTGGAGAGATCAGGGATACAAGGCACATATCTAAACATAGTAAAGGCGATATACAGCAAGCCTATAGCCAATATCAAACTGAACGGAGAGAAACTTAAAGCAATCCCACTGAAATCAGGGACAAGACAAGGCTGCCCACTCTCTCCATATCTCTTCAACATAGTGCTGGAAGTCCTTGCTAGAGCAACAAGACAGTCGAAGGAGATCAAGGGGATATAGATGGGAAAGGAAGAAGTCAAATTATCACTATTTGCAGATGATATGATAGTATATATGAGTGACCCCAAAAACTCTACCAGGGAACTCCTACAGCTGATAAACACCTTCAGCAAAGTGGCCGGATACAAAATTAACTCAAAAAAATCAGTAGCCCTCCTGTATACAAAAGACAAAAGGGCTGAGAAAGAAATTAGAGAAACAACACCATTCACAATAGCCACAAATGACATAAAGTACCTTGGTGTAACCCTAACCAAGCAAGTCAAAGACTTGTATGAAAAAAATTCCAAGTCTCTGAAGAAAGAATTAGAGGAAGATATGAGAAGATGGAAAGATCTCCCATGCTCATGGCTTGGCAGGATTAACATAGTAAAAATGGCCATCTTACCAAAAGCAATCTACAGATTTAATGCAATTCCCATCAAATTGCCAACACAATTCTTTACAGACCTGGAAAGAAAAATTCTCAACTTCGTATGGAATAACAAGAAACCGAGAATTGCTAAAACAATCCTCTACAATAAAAGATCTTCTGGAGGTATCTCCATCCCTGATCTCAAGCTGTACTATAGAGCAACAGTTATAAAAACTGCATGGTACTGGCATAGAAACAGAATGGTGGATCAATGGAATCGAACAGAAGACCCAGAAATAAACCCACACACTTACGGACACCTGATTTTTGACAAAGATGCCAAAACCATACAATGGAAAAAAGATAGCATCTTTAACAAATGGTGCTGGTCCAACTGGATGTCTACATGTAGAAAAATGAAAATAGATCCATACTTATCACCCTGCACAAAACTGAAGTCCAAGTGGATCAAAGACCTCAATATAAAACCAGACACATTAAATCGGCTAGAAAAAAAGTGGGGAATACCTTAGAACTCATTGGTACAGGAGAAAACTTCCTGAACAGAACACCAACAGCACAGGCTCTAAGAGCAACAATCAATAAATGGGACCTCATGAAATTGAAAAGCTTCTGTAAAGCAAAGGACACCGTCATCAAAACAAAGCGACTGCCTACAGATTGGGAAAGAATCATCACCAACCCTTTATCTGACAGAGGACTCATATCCAATATATATAAAGAACTAAACAAGCTGAAAAACAACAAACCAAATAATCCACTTAAAAAATGGGGAACAGAGCTAAAGAGAGAATTCTCTGCAGAGGAATATCGCACTTACAGAAATGTTCAACCTCATTAGCCATTAGGGAAATGCAAATCAAAACAACCCTGAGATTTCACCTTACACCCTTCAGAATGGCCAAGATGAAAATCTCAAGGGACAACACATGCTGGAGAGGTTGTGGAGAAAGGGGAACCCTTCTCCACTGCTGGTGGGATTGTAAACTGGTACAACCACTCTGGAAATCAATCTGGCGCTTTCTCAGACAACTAGGAATAGCGCTTCCTCAAGATCCAGCCATACCACTCCTAGGCATATACCCAAAAGAGGCACAAGTACACAAAAAGGACATTTGCTCAACCATGTTTGTAGCAGCTTTATTTGTAATAGCCAGAAGCTGGAAACAACCCAGATGCCCCTCAACTGAAGAATGGATGCAGAAACTGTGGTACATCTATACAATGGAGTATTGCTCAGCAATGAAAAATAAGGAAATCATGAAATTTGCAGGTAAATGGTGGGACCTGGAAAGGATCATCCTGAGTGAGTTGTCCCAGAAGCAAAAAGACACTCACGGTATATACTCACTCATATAAACATACAATATAGAATAAACCCACTAAAATCTGTACATCTAAACAAACTAAGCAAAAGAGAGGACCCTAACTAAAATGTTCAATCCCCATCCTGAAAGGCAAAGAGGATGGACATCAGAAGAAAAAGAAAATAGGAAACAACCTCGGAACCTGCTACAGAGGGCCTCTGAAAGCCAGAAGAAAACAGGAAACAACCTTGAAACCTGCCACAGAGGGCCTCTGAAAGCTTCTGCAGTATAGACTGTCAAAGCAGATGCTGAGCCTGATGGCCAACTGATGGGCAGAGTGAATGGAATTTTATGTAAGAAGTGGGAAATAGTAAGAGCTGGAGGGGACGGGAACTCCACAAGCAGAGCAACAGAACAAGATAATTTGAACACAGGGAACTTCCCAGAGACTCATACTCCAACCAAGGACTATTCGTGGAGATGACCTGGAACCCCTGCACAGGTGTAGCCCATGGCAGTTCAGTGTCCAAGTGGGTTACATAGTAATGGGAAGAGGGACTGCCTCAGACATAATCTGATTGGCCTGCTCGTTGATCACTTCCCCCTGAGGGGGAGCAGCCTTACCAGGCCACAGTAGAGGACAATGCAGCCACTTTTGATGAGAACTGATAGACTAAGATCAGAAAGAAGAGGAGAACCTCCCCTATCAGTGGACTTGGGGAGTGGCATGCATGCAGAAAGGGGAGGGAGGGTGGGATCGGCAGGGGAGGAGGGAGGGGCTTATGGGGGGATACAAAATGAATAAAGTGTAATTAATAAAAAATTAAAAAAAAAGAACGTAAATAATTAATGCCTTGTGAAAACTCAGTAAATTTAATATGGTAAATTTAGAGCTCTCGTTTGAAAAATCTACCTTTCTGCCTTGAGAAAACTTAGTTAAATAAAACAGACACCAGACCCTCACTTGAAAATCTCCCTTGTCTGCTCAGTGACTGGAGAGGATGGAATGTTTCTCATACTTCAGGGAGCCCTGCTGAATGGCACTGTTACTGCATGGTTTATGTATTACTCATAGCTGCTGTGAGCAAGTCAGCATAGGTCCTGTGAGGAGGTAAAACCTGAGTCCTAAAGCAACCAAGTAAGATCCTGGGCTGGCAAGATGGCTCAGCACGTAAAGGTGCTTAACGAAAAACCTGATGGCCCATTCAACACCTGAATCTTTGTGGCAGAAGAGAAAGCTAACTGTAGCTAGCTGTCCTCTGACCTGCACCTAGGTACTGTGATGTCTGTGGTACCACACTTGGGCACACACACACACACACACACACACACACACACACACACATAGAGACAAAGTGTTTAAACAATTAAGCTAGGTCGTATTTTCCAAAATACATCATTTAAATACAGCACTAGTTTTAACTGTATAGGCTTCTTACTTTTACAAATTAACAGCCTCAAATAAACCTGCTATTGTTTGCAGATATCAGTGTGCTGAGGACCCAGCTGCATATTAAAGCTAAAAAGTATAAAATTATTCCCTAGAAATTCTGACTGAAAAAAAATCGATTTCTGTATGACCATAACTATAATAATAATTCAGTATAATTTTCTAAGTATAAGAGAAGTGTGATAATGCCAGTTTGTCATCATAGTGTTCATGTTTGCCGTTCAATTCTGGACTCTATTTAAACATACAAGTCATTCTAACATAGCACATACTTGTGTACACGTGTTGCTGTGTACTGCTCATCTTCTGGGTGGGCTCTGTAGTAAAAACAGGGAGGAAACCTCAGAGTTTGTTTCAAAATTAGTAATTGGTACATGTTATATTTATTACACATCTATTTTATAGTTTTTAATTTTAATATTGATTGAATGTTAAACCTTCTCTATTAATTTGAGGTCAATGTATTTTATTAATTACAATTTATTTATTTTTGTATCCTAGCTGTAGTCCCCTCCCTTGTCCCCTCTCAATCCCATCCTTCCTCCCTCTTCTCTTCCCTTGCCCTCCCCCAGTACACTGATGGAGCTGTCCTCCTCCCCTTCCATCTGACCCTAGCCTATCAGGTCTCATCAGTACTGGCTGCATTGTCTTCCACTGTGGCCTGCCAAGGCTGCCCCGCCAGGGGAAAGTGATCAAAGAGCAGGCAACAGAGTCCATGTCTGAGACAGCCCCTGCTCCCCTTACTAGGGCACCTACATGGAAATTGAGCTGCCTATCAGCTACATCTAAGCAGGGGGCCTCTCCATATGTTGGTTGGTACATCAGTCTCCACAGTGCCCCTGGGCCCAATTTTTTTTTTTTTTGGTTCTGTTGGTCTCACTTCTGGGTTTTCTACCCCCCACTCTTCCGTAGATTCCCTGTGCTCTGCCCAAAGTTTGGCTGTGAGTCTCAGCATCTGCTTCAATCCCCTGGTGGGTAGAGTCTTTCAGAGGACATCCCTTCCTGTTCCTCTGTTCAGCAGCTTCTGGTGTCTATTCGATTTACCCTTCTGAATGAGAATTAAGCATCCTCCCTAGGGTCCTCCTTGTTATTTAGCTTCTTTGGGTCTGTGGATTGTGGTATGGTTATCCTGTATTATATGGCCAATATCTGCTTATAAGTGAATGCATACCATGTGTGTCTTTCTGGGTCAGGATGGCCTCACTCAGAATGACCATTTCCATTTGCCTGCAGCTGTCATGGTGTCCTGGCTTTTAAAAGCTGAGTAGTATTCCATTGTGTAACTTGAAGTGCTTTTCAGAAAAGCTTTGTCTGGGGCTGATACCATCCACATTCCTCTGTTGGCTTCTCCCAGCTGCTGTCTGTGGAGTTGTGAAGGGACTGTGTTTATGAGCTTCTCCGGCAGGGTGGGCGTCAGCCAGTCACCCCTGTTTTTATTTGTCAAGAGGCAGTGTTAAGTAACAGCTTAAATCTCATGAGTTGTTACAGCACAGATTTGGGGATGGGCCAAATGTTTAGTTTTGCTTTGTTTTTCTTTTTCTTTTTCTTTTTGAAAGCACTTGTAAAGTCATCCGTAATAGCAGTGCTGAAGTTTTATGATTTGTTTGTTTGTTTTACTGTGTATTCAGGGTACTGAAACTTTCAGTATGTTTAAATTATACTTAAAACTCTGGTTTTTGGTCACAGAGAAAATGAGCATAGATACATCTGTAACTAGCTGAGCAGATTATGTTAATTCCCTTTGAATTGAGTATACCTTCTACATTTCTTAGGGTCCTCAAGAAAATTTTGTTTTTGTGATCTTTATATGCTTTTTCCCCTGATGTGTCTATACTTAATACCCTGTTTCAGTCTGAGGCCCCAAGTAGACAGCCCGAGACTCCCGATGAGGCCATTGCTCAGAAGGTAAACACTCATTGCTATGAAAGAATGCCAACTCCTCGCAGCTCTCTTCTTAGTGCACGGTAGATGGCAGACAGACTAACTCGAAAGACTGACTGACTCCTGTGTGGGCTCGCTGGGATGGCAAGGGTACTGTCCTTCCTCCTGAGAGGTCGTCCTTCCGGCTCCTCCCAGGGATCTGTGCTGCTCACTAACGGCAGGGGCTCTCCCACTCACCTGGGCTGCTTCACGAATAACTAACTACTGATGAGGCACGTTAGTGATGGGCAGCCGAGCACCCTCAGCTCCTGGAAATATGATGTGATTATTTTAAGTGCTGAATTATTTTAAATGCAATTTTTAATTGGCATACATTTTTTATTGTTTTTGTTTTCCAAAAAAGATTTAGTACTGTCAGTATAAATACTGAAATGTACCTTAACACATTTCAGAAAAAAATCAGCAACCAAATCTACACCTCTTGGTCCACGATCTTGCCCATCAGTAACTGTGCCATCGTCTTATAAAATGTTAGCAGTTTTGGCAGGTGATACTCTAGTTACTACTCAGCTTCCTGCTCCTAGCAGGCTACTAAACGTTTTTTTCTGTTTAATAAATTATAACGATTTTGAGTTGAATATGATCATTTTGCCACATACAAAACAACCATGAAGGTACTAGGTTTGTTGTCTTCCTTTGATTGGAACACTGCATTTTCTTGTTAGTTTCCCATCAGGTGGACCTCCCACTCCTGTAGGATTGCTCGTCATCTTTTTTATTCTTTCCATCTCCACATACTGCACAGCCCACTCAGTTAGCTCCCTTGTCTCCGTTCCCTGGCTTTACACCTAAGCTGAAAAGGACAGTCCCTGTGGTCTCAGTGAGGTTATCTCTTGCTGGAGATCTGCTCAGTTTCAGCCTGAGTATCCCTCCCACACAGGCACTTCCATTTTAGTTGGAAATCAATTTTAAGAATGTGAAGAAAAAAAAATAGGGCTTTTAAAATATTGAGTTTTCTTCCTCATTACAAAGGAGGAAAAAAAATGCTGAAGAGGAGGCTTAAAGCATGTTTCAGATTCCTCAGTTTTGAGAATCATTAATCCAAAGCCTGAGTCTAATTCTGGTTTTATCAGTATACATTCACATACATTTTTTAGGGGCGTGAACTTTCTCCTTCTATATGGTTTTAAGAAGGAAAAACAAGTTTAAATCAGTTGGAAAACTTATTTTAGAATATAGATTATACTGTGAATGAACTCTGCTATTGTACCCAGAACACTGAGTCCATCCTTATGTCTCTAGCTACTCATTTCTTCATCAGAATTGAGTTATGTCTGTCCTTATTAGACCCTTCAGTTACTAGACAGAGCAGAAGGGAGGGCCCAGCTCATCGTGCAAGCCAGCCAGAGAGTGCCATCTTGTGTTGAATGTGTTTTCTGTGCTGAGTCAGGCTGCAGAAGTGGCAACACTTCCAGGGCTCTCTAGAGCTCTGTAAGACCCAGGGCTACAGAAAGGCACAGCAAGTTCTTATTCTCCTCCGCAAGCTCCCAAAGTGTACAGACTTGAGATTGCTCCAAGTGAGCGAGTGCCCTTCAGTCTCCTCAGACTGGACAGTCCTGTTGCAGCCTGCTGGGCCCTCATGGCCATGCGCTCCCTTAGTACCCTAGAAGATCAGCCAGAATGACGGGAACCTCAGTAGCCCAGAGACGTCATTTGGTTAAACCTCGTCTGCTGCTCTTTGGGAAGAACAAAACTAATAACCCGGAAGTCTGTGTTTAGTATATATTCATCTAGTCTGTACAAAGCCCCCAGACAATAGGAGAACAAAGAAATCTTGAGGAGCTTGGATTGTCGCTGTTGGAAATAACTGAGTCATTTTTTCCTTGTCATTTCTTAGAAGCCTGCGCGGTACAGGAGAGCTATAAGCTATGACAGTAAAGAGTACTACATGCGCCTGGCCTCTGGCAACCCAGCCATCGTCCAGGATGCTATTGTAGAGAGTTCAGAGGGCGAAGCCACCCAGCAAGAACCAGAGCATGGAGAAGACACCATTGCCAAGGTCAAAGGTCAGCCTCCTCTTCTATTTGAAGTCATTTTGGAGCGTTCCATCCATGTGATTTGTATGAAAATATGAGCATTAGCAAACAAGAGGGCCAACTATAAACATGTCTATATCTACTTGACCAGCACACCTTAAAGACTGATTTATGAATGAGAACTAGAGGCTGTGCCTTTATCCCCTAGAGATGTATGTATCAGTCACATAGTCATTGGCCCAAGAAAGTTTTTCTTGTACTTGGCAGAACACTCAGTGAAACCTGATCCTATGCAGCTGAATAATTACAGAATTAAAACAGTTGGTGGATAAGTCATCCATGTGTATTAGCCAACAGTAAAAATTAGGGGTCTTTGTGTAGCCACAGGGACTCATCTCAAATTTGGCCTTCTGGAGGCTGGAGTTAACTGAAAAGCCCTCCTGCTTCTGTGTTTACACACAGCCTTAGCCCTCCCACAGGACATGCGGGGCTGGATATAGCAAAGCCTTTCCCTAGCTCTTACTGGCCATTGTCTGGCTCCTGCTCACAGGTGGCATGCGGCTTTTCTCTGTCATACAACAGGCAGCGATTTCTCTCTAACTACTGCACATCTCTTTTGTCAAAGGCAAGATTATTTCCTTTTGTGTGGCGTGTGTCTGTTCACGTGTACACAGTCATGCATGGGCACAAGTATACGTGTGTGCCCGTGCACATGGAAGCCCAAGTTACCCACCTTGTTCTCTAAGCTCTCTCACTGGCTCTGCTAAGCTGAGTGGCCAGCAAGTCCTGGGAAGGCTCCTGCCTCAGCCGCACCAGGGCTGGGATTGCACGGACAGCATTGCACCCAGCTTTCTCTGCATGTGCTGTCTCGGAGGCCCTCATGCTTGCTCAGCAGGCCCTTTACCGGCTGCACCCTCCCCCAGCCTCAGGTCCCTTCTTTTCCCGGATTCTGCTGTCTCCTTTCTAGCACAAATGAAGACCTCATCCCTATCGAATACATACATTAATCCTTTTGTTAACTTTTTGTTTTTTTGTTTTGTTTTTCGAGACAAGGTTTCTCTGTGTAGCCTTGGCTTTCCTGGACTCACTTTGTAGACCAGACTGGCCTGGAACTCATAGAGATCCGCCTGCCTCCCCAAGTGCTAGATTACAGGCCTGTGCCACCACACCCGGCTTGTTTTCACTTTTTAAAGTGTCTAAATGACTGTAAACTCAAAAATGTTTTTATTTTTTAAAACTAAGCCCTGAAGTGTAAATTAAGAACTTTTAATTAACAGTTTAACATTAAAAGCAAGTAGATTAAAATTTAGAATTAAAATTGTCAGTAAATGAAAACCACACTTCAGGCCTGGAGAGATGGCTGAGCAGTTAAGGGCACTGACTGCTCCTCCAGAGGACCTGGGTTCGATTCCCAGAACCTACACAGTGGCTCACACCCATCTGTAAGTCCACTTACAAGGTATCTAAAGCTCTCCCCTGCCCTGTGGGCATCAGGCACACATGACATACAGACAAGCATGCCGGCAAAACATTTAGAATTAACTAGAAGGGAGGAAAACCAATACTCGCGTCCAGCGGGGTAGAAACGAACAGCTTGCATCCGAGTCAGCAGCAAACCTCATCTGATAGTGTTTTGCCCCCTTTCCCATTACAATGCATGCGTTCTCCCCGAGATGACCTCCACTGGACGATTCAGAAGTGACCTGACACAGATCAGTGTGATTCCACCCGAGTGCGGGCCAAAGCTTCCCACGTCTGTTCGCACTGCCATAGCAGGGCTGTGGAGAGGGTGTAAAGCCATAGTGCCTACAACTAAGCCAAGGTTAGCCCACAGGCAGTCAGGTGACCTGGGTCCGGGCTGTCGGCACATAGCTTCTCAAGCTTGATTTTTCTGATCTCTAGGATTAGCTCAAATTACAAACATCAGTGAGTTACTGTTGTATCCAGCATCTTACATCTGACAGAGTTGGAGGTTGGGGCTCATTAACCTGAAACTGATGCAGCTAGAGGCCTTTTCTCTGGTCTCTGTCTCTCCTGATGGCTCACACTTTGTCGTGTCTCCACGAGGCTCTGGTTCTACCGTTCACTGGACAGGATTTTCAGCATGGTCAGCTTACACTCTCCCAAATGCTAGAGGAGTGTCGGTAGCAAGCATACTGTCACTTTTGACGGCACAGCTAGGGGAATATGAAGACACTGAGGTCTAGTTGATAGTCCATTGTTGAGAACTTCTAATAGTTTAGGATCTCGCTGGTTTTTATTCACTTTATTTCACAAAGTTATCAAAGAACAAGGAGGAAAGTGTTTTCTTAATTAATCTGCAGAGTAGAGATCTGTCATTAAAGAGTTCTATGCCTGTTCCTCATGACCCATTGTTTGAATAATTTTATTCACTTATGAAGAATCATTCCTTTGAATGAGGCGTGGCTCAGCCTCCATGAGCCCTCTGAGCGAGTTACAGTGTAGCGGCTGTCCTTACGTGTGTGACAGTGACGTGTCACCACTCAAGGTGCCTCCCCGGTGCTACTCATCCGTAAACAACCTGTCCTTCCCTGAGGATTGACTGTGTGATCGTGGTCCCGGCCCTTCACATTCATCACTGCATTCAGCCCTCCAGCCAACCTCTGCGGTAGACAGAATCCTCATCCCAGTTCTCTAGTGGAGAAAACCGGGGTTCGCAGAGGGCCCTGCAGTGTTTGTTTCCGAAGCCTTTGTCGCTGACCTTTGCCGCTGACCTCCGAACGCTGCTTCCTGTCTGTGCCCTTCAGAGTTCTGACTGCAGAAGTTGAAAAGGGACTGTGTACAAGTGTTCGAGTAAGCCCTTTGCCGCTGTGACAAGTCAGAGAAAGTAGAGGTTTGGGTCTCAGGCCCTGGTCAGTTGCAGCTGCTGTTTTGAGGTCTGTAGCAAGACAGCAGGTGCCGTGTGGGAGAGCAAAGCACCATGGCACCCACAGAACAGATAGGAAGGGGTTGGGGTCTAAATGTCCGCTTCAAGGGTGCATGTTCTAATGACCTGGCTTTTCCTACCAGGCCCCACTCTAAAAGCTACACCCCTCCCCCTGGCACCAGGCCTAGGACCAAAGCTTTCGCACGCAGGCTTCTGGAGGCCACCTAAACCATAGCTGACTCTGTGACACTATGCTGGCCCCGCATGATCCCGCTGCTCTGTGTGCTGCAGGCCTGGTGAAGCCTCCCCTGAAGCGCTCTCGCTCTGCGCCTGATGGCGGAGATGAGGAGACCCAGGAGCAGCTACAAGACCAGATTGCCGAGAGCGGCTCCGTGGAGGAGGAGGAGAAGACAGACAATGCCACTTTGCTGCGCCTGCTGGAGGAAGGAGAGAAGGTGCGTGTACCTCTGGGGAGTAAGTGTGTTTAAGGAGCATCACCAGACACGGGGCTCACAGCTGACACCTCGTCCCCCCTCCTGTGCAGCCCGCTGTTACACCACAGTTCCCCTTACAGGCCTGGCCATGTCTCCGCAGACCAGCCATCAGCCATCCCAGCGGGGTGCCTTTTCCTTCTGCATCTCCATAGCTGATCACTACTCTCCCCTCCAGCATGCATTTAACCCTTTTCTCCCTCACTCTGTCAACCTGCCTCCCTTTTCTGCCCGCCACCTCGGTCCTGCCCACCTCGCCCTCCTCACCTCGCCCTCCTCAACGGTGCATGCGTCATAGCCCGAGCACCCGCTACAGCGTCCATGCTGCTGCCCACTGCATCCACCGTGGGTAATGAAGACACATCCACACTGTTTGTCCTGACAACTCCCCAACCTCCCTTCACTGGAGGGGCCTCTAGGGTAGTGATAATTCCAGTGTCCGTCAGTCTATAACCCACACAAGGAGATTTTCCTGTCTCCCCTGCACGCATGCTCAGCCTTGTTTAGACGCCCTCCCTGTGTGCTTGTGGACTGCCTATCAGGAGTCAGCACATCCATTTACCATGGTCATTTGTTCCTGTGTCTCCTCTTCCTCTTGATGCTGTTTCTTACTCGTATCCCACTGTCTTACACAACGCAATCATGTAAAAGACACCCAGACTGTGGCATAGTAATTGGCTACAGGAAGGAAGGTAGGTAGGTAGGTAGGTATGTTGGTTACTGTGCCGAGAATTTGCATATCACCCTTCTCGAAAGGGTGATATCTTTCTTTTTTGCCTGTTGTATTAGCCCTGGAGATCTAAGCTACTTCAAGAAGTAGTAATGAGAAGCTGGTGTGTAATTAAAACAGTGCTATTCAGATATGTGCCCTGAGTAATTCTGAATGAAATGATAAAAAGAAAGAAAGCCATGTCACTGTGAAAGCGCATCCATCCAGAAGATGTGCTGGAGAGGGAGGCTGCCGTGGCCCTGGATGTTAAGCATCATCACCATAATGCTGCTCTCTCCCTGTTCTTTTAGCATCTGAACACTTGGAAAGTGTATGTGCCTCTGATGGCAGTCTGTCTTTTCCTCCCTCCCGTTCCTCCTCTTCATCCCACTTACACTGCATAGTTACTTTAACGTAAGTCAGGAGGCTCAGTGGTGGAGTAGGTATCTAATGTGCATGGAGCCTCGGGTTTCATCCCCAGCACCACAGGGAGAACACTTAAACACGCCTGTGCCTTGAGATACAGCTCATTTTGTAGAGTGCCTGCTTAGCGCACAGGCAGTCCTGGGTTCAACCCCCAGTGCAAGGCTGTAATCCTAGCATTCGGGAGGAGTCCTTTGAGTTCAGGGTCATCCTTGGCTACCTAGGGAGTTGGAGGCCAACCTGGCATGCATCAGACCAAGTTTCAGAAAGTTCAAATAAACATCTGAATTTCCCTACAAATGGCCCACTCTTTTATGGCTTCAATGATTCAGGTGTACCATGAAATTGACTTATACTTAGGTACTTGAGAAAATGTATTAATGCTTCAAATTGTAGTTCTAATTGACAAGTAGTTATATACATCTTTAGGCTACATTGTGCTGTTCCTTTCTATAATCATGGAAATATTCAGTCAAGCTAACAAAGACATCCATCCCCTCACCAATATTTTATCACAAGGTGGTCACTGAGAGCCACCCTCCACTCCACATGAAACTTCATGCCATTTGGGAAACCTCCTTTCCTTTCTGATCCCGTCCCCCTAACCTCTAGTAACCAACTTGATATTTTCTGTTCATTTCTCAACCTTTGTTGAATACATTTTTTCCTGTCCTTACCCTATATTTGAATGGTGCAGGGACTAGATTCAAACGGATATCACTTGGCATTTGTATGACTCTGATTTAGTTGCTGATTTTTCCCCCTTTGACTTGTGTTGAAGTGAGTTGAATCAAGAAGGAATGTCCACCTGGAATTAACCTTTTGGAAATAAAACAGTTCTCAATTGAAGAGATGTAGTGTGAGGAAACAGCTGGGCCTTCACAGTGGCCGTGCAGTCTGGCCCGGGGGTCGGGAACCAGGTGGGGGCGAAAGTCACAAGCCACCGCAGAAGCTCCTGGGAGGCGTCTGCAGAGAGGACAGTGAAGTCTGGAAGAGAAGACAGCCAGCAGTTCTAGTGCGGTCATATGCTTTATCTCACATAAGCCTTACAAGAAGCCATGGTGTACCCTAGAAACAAGCAAATGAAAGCAGAGGCCCCAAGAAATGGAGACCCCCTGGCCTAACCTGTACACGAGCCAGGAACTTTCCTGGGGCTCACGAGCCCTGAGGAACATTTGCAGTGTGTCAGCTAGCCTAGCCTAATCTCTCCATATGCGCCCTTCAAACCTCCACTCTGCCAGGGTTTACATCTGTGTCCTCCATGAGAACAGGAACCTCAGCTAAGTTATTCCTCACTTACAGACTAGCAGAGATGTGCCTGGCTTCGGAGGTGGGGTCCTAGGTGGAGTGTGGGCTTAGTGGACGATGTGAGTGCCTGTCTCTTGTTACTGCCGGCATCTGTGCGCAGGATTGAGCATGAGCTGCTTCTGTGCCTGTTTGAACTCAACTTGGTGCTAAGCATGTTAACTTCTTAAAGTTACAGGAAAGAATACTTGTGACTTTCTTTGTAGATCCAACACATGTACCGCTGTGCTCGAGTCCAGGGCCTGGACACCAGCGAGGGGCTCCTCCTTTTTGGTAAAGAACATTTTTATGTGATTGATGGATTTACTATGACAGCGACCAGGGAAATAAGAGACATTGAAACTCTACCTCCAAAGTAAGTAAATAAATGAAGAGACACCAAGTAGATGACAGCAAATATATTTGCATCATTTCTTTTCATCCCAAACCTGCATCCTGAGTCCTGTCACCTCCCATTTGATGTCTGCCTCAGGGCAGTACTGTCATTTCCACTAAAGAAAAAGTGCTTGTTCATAAGTGAAAATTACATTATATACCAAGGTACAGGCGTTGTTAACATGTTATTTTAGTTTCTCCCTTACTATGATAAAACAGCCTAACTGTAAAGCAATTTGTGGAGGTAAGGGCTAATTGGCCTTATATTCCTTTGTCAAAATTCCTCATTGAGGGAAGTCAGGTCAGGAATCAAACAGGAGCAGAAGCAGTAACCCAAAGAGTGCTGCTTATTGGCTTACTCACTCGGCTAGTTCCCTTATACAACCTAGGACATTCTGCATGGGGGATGGCACCACACACAGTGGGCTGGTCCCTCTAATATCAATCATTAATTTAAAAAATTCCCCATAGACTTGCATACGGACCAATCTCATGGATGTGTTTTCACAGTTGAGATTCCATCTTCTCAGATGATGCTAGGATGGAAAGTTGACAAAAAAAAAAAAACAGCAGCAACAGAAACCCTAGCTAGTACACCTATGCATTTAAAAGTTCATTCTGAGTGTATAAGATCGCTTTTGATCTTATAGACTTATTGATACAGAGGCTGGAGAGAGGGCTGAGAGGGTAAAGGCTCTTGCTACATGATTGTGAGAGCGTGAGCTCAGATCCCAGCATCCTTAGAAAGAACACAAGCATGGTCTCACAGGGACCTCCAATCCCAGTGCTATGGGACCAAGATGGGAAATTACTACCGTTGGTGGGTACTAGCTGTGCCCGAGGTGAGAGACCCTGCCTCAAAGGAACGAGGCAGAGACGGGTGGAGCAGGACACCTGACGCCCTCCACTTGTGCCTGTGCCAGCACACAGGTGTGCATGTGCACACCTGCACACCTAGATGTATGCACACAGCTGGACACACTCAGGAGCAATACCCTTAACGAAAGAACAGCCCTTGTCCTTTGAGCATACTGGAAGCATGGTGACCGAAGCCCACACAGGCTGACTAGCTGAGTTCTTTTCCATCTTCCTTTCTTCTCCCAGCCATGGGATAGTTGTGAATAATGGATCACTCTGTGGTCAGAAGACACACGTGGGCTCTTGTCTCTTCCTTTAACACTCTGAACGACTGTTGATGAGACAGGGCCTCTGTAGTTCATGCCCGGAATACTGCAAATAATTACTTTCTTCACCCATCAAGGCCACAGTTTGGCTTTCATGAGCCCTTACTCGGTATAGAAAAACTTTTAATTACATTTGTGATTCTTGAGAAATGAAGTAAAACCATGTTTTGTGACACTTGGTACAAAGCTAGATCTATATTAAAATACTTTAGGTCTTTTTATTCTGATTTGGAAAGAAGTAAAATGTCTTTAGGGTTTATGGTCTTGGCTTACACCCTGTGCCAGCTGATTGATTATTCTAATCACGCTTTTGTTTGCTTCCTTTCTCTCTTGGCGCCTCATAGTATGCATGAACCAATCATCCCTCGAGGAGCCAGACAGGGCCCGAGCCAGCTCAAGAGAACATGCAGCATCTTTGCCTATGAAGACATCAAGGAGGTCCATAAAAGGAGGTACCTCCTGCAGGTGAGTTGATGGTGCACTAAGTGTTTTACCCCCTTTTTTGTTCCAAAAATATCATTTTTAAATGGGTTAGTGTTGTGGAGACTGCAGCCTCCTCACTGCTCCCTGGAGATGCGGATCCCAGGGGCACACGGCATCTTAGAATGCGTCTGTTCTCTTCATCACAGTCTGAACTCGGGGGCTGCCTTTGGTGTGCACCCCTCCCTCTACTTCTCAAGAGCATATTTGTCCTTTCATATAAAAAATGGCATCTGCTTCATTTCAAGAGCATAATTTTTAATCACTATTTATCATTCTGGTTTTTAACGATTTCTTTAATTTTGAGCAGAACAAGAAAAAGTTTGATTGCATGCCTTAGTATACAGAGAATTCATGTGTCTAAAATACTCTGCAGGCAAGAAATTCAACAGCATAGAAATTCACAGTGAAACAGTGCGTTTCTTATGATCTGTTTCATTGCTGCTTTTTCTCTAACCATTTCAGCCTATCGCTGTTGAAGTTTTCTCCGGGGATGGACGGAATTACCTCCTGGCTTTTCAAAAGGGAATTCGGAATAAAGTCTACCAAAGGTCCTGTTCATGAGGAATTCCTTACGTGCTGGTGTGGGAGGAGGTGGGAGGGGCCGCTGCCGTCCTGTTCGGCTTGTTACTTAAAATCCAGAGTCCAGACAGTGGGTCAGAGTCTCTGCAGAAGTAGTCCATCCATTTCCGGATTCTGAAAACACGAGTCCCCTAACTAGCTTTTGGAACAATGGCCAGTTGGCCTTCTTGAATAGCATTTCTTCCTTCTGGTGACTTAGAGTGAGAACAATCAAAGGCTATTTCACACAAAGTCTAAGAGAATAAAAATGTCACTTAAAAAGTAATGCTTTAGTGGACTGGAGAGATGGCTCAGTGATAAAGGCCCTTGGTATCAAAACCCAGTGACTGCTTCACCTCCAGGACCTGCGAGATGTAGGGAGAAGCAGCCCCACAGGGCTTCCCCCAAGGCTGCACACAGGTGCCCCCCGGGGGAACATACACAATAATAAGAAATCAAATAAAAATTGAAAAACAACACTTGGGGTTCAGAGTGCGCCAGCTTCCTCTGTACCTTGCTGCGGGGCTCCAGAACTGAGTTCCCTTGGAAGCAGCATCCACCGGAGAGTCCTCCCTGCCCTAGAAGGAACGTGGAATGCCTTGGGTGTTGGAAAAGTAGCGTGACCACTGAAAACCAGTGACGCACACTCACGGCGCTTGGTGCTTCTGTGAGACACGGGAGTAGGAAGAGGCAAGAACCCTCACTCTATACATAGGATACTGTGGCCCCTGGCAATCCTCGTGTCACCAGTTTGTGGTTATGTCCATGAGGGAGAGCTAATAACCCCATGTGATGCTCCCTGTCACTGCAGGGCAGTACCATCTGTCCCTCTTGTACATGGCGGATACCTGCCCAGATGGTCCTCAGAGACCCACAGGTAGTACTAAGTCCTCTGTAGCCTGAGCGTACATCCATGACAAAACTTAGCAACAGACTAACAACAATAAGATAAATGGAATCAACCATGTCAGTATATTGTAAGGAAAGTTATTTAAAACTTAAGAATTTCTCATTTCTAGAATTTTCCATTTAACATTTTTTGAAACTTTTTAAAAAATATTTCTTTTGGTTGGTCATAGGTAAATTAAGTGACAGAAACCAAAATTGTAGATAACAGGAGACTGAAGGCATTGTCTGTGAGAATAGACATGAGATGCCCTTAAATTCCGTCCTTGGGCTGACTGGTGAGCCAACCTCCTTTCCTGGGTGAGGGAGCTGATGAAGTTCCACCTTCCTCTCCTGACCCAGCGGCTGTAGAGGCAGTTTAGCCACAGTTGCTGGGAGCCCTTGAGCTCGTCAGTCCTTCAGAAACTCCTTCGCATATGCCGGTTCAAGGTCCGCATCCTTTTCAGGGTTCCCCTACAATTCTGCTTCTTTGAGACTTAAGACATCTCTGTATTGGTCTCATGAGCAACGCTGCAAAAGCTAACGATGTCACAAGAAGGTGTCCCCTGCACGTCTGCGTGCATTCGGTGCCGTCTGTGTCCTAGCATCTGCTCAGCCGGTCAGCCTGCTGTGTGGTGATGACTTAGCTTCAGTCGCTCGCTGGCACTTCCTTTGCTGACTCCGCTCTTGCCCACTGGTGCTCCAGAGCCCCTGCCACCGCATGTGACAGACAGCTTCAGGCAAGACGGTGCTGCAGGGCATGCTGGCTGTGGATTCTCTTCCCTGCCACTGACTGGGAGCAGGAGGGTCGGGCAGCAGGAAGGCTGTAGAGTTGGCCTTGCTCAGGCTCCATCGGGCTCCTGCCGAGACCTCACTTCCGATTTAAACTTTCACAGGTTCCTGGCAGTCGTGCCATCCCTCACCGACAGCTCGGAGTCTGTCTCGGGGCAGAGACCAAACACCAGTGTGGAGCAAGGGTAGGTCACGTGGTGCTTGCTCGGTATTATTTCATTGTGAAATTCACATGACTTATATATCTAGAGAGAATTCTTTGGAGTTTTTTTCATCAGTTGCTATAGAAGAATATTTAAATTCTCAAAATACAAGCTTTTATTCTTTCCTTTAGTGCTATATTTGAATATTTCTCATCTTCAAGATCTCTTTTTGAAACATAACCTTTAGTCACCTGGTGTCGTGTGTATAAAGCATTCTCTTGTTTTTGATGCCACTTTTTCTGGTTTTCTTATAGTGCTAAAGTGCAATTCCTCTGTTTTGTTCGGGTAGACTGTACATAATAAAGTGAACTGTATTAGTTCCCAGCCCTCATGAACAGAGCCTGTCTGAGGGCTGGGAAGAACTTGTTGAAAAGTGACTGAGATGTGTCCGCTGTAAAGCTTTAAGGCCCTGACCCATCCTCCGTTTCCCTGTGTGCTCAGGTCCGGATTACTCAGCACTCTGGTTGGAGAGAAGTCTGTGACTCAGAGATGGGAGGTAAGGAGGCACACAGAAGGCCCTTCCTGCCTTGCAGCTCACGGTCCACAAAAGGAGAGATTTCCTCTTTGGGGCAGGGTGTGTGTGTTGCGGGGGAGGGGGGGAAGTTCTTGTATGGAAATCTGTTTTTAAATTTTCTATTTTTTTCTTTTGCATACAGAAGTTTTTGAACAACAGAAATGATTCATCATTCTAAGGCTGGTCTTTCTTCTTTTTCCTAAGAGAGGTGAAATCAGCAACTTCCAGTATCTGATGCACCTGAACACCCTGGCCGGCAGGTCCTACAACGACCTTATGCAGTACCCTGTCTTCCCCTGGATCCTCGCAGACTACGACTCCGAGGTGAGCCTCCGCTCATTTGACAGTGAGCGACGTGTTTTCATAAAGGAGAGAAATCTCGATTCCTGTGTACTTGTTTTACAGCCTACCGTTCCAGTTCCACAGCAGACATGGCTGCTTCCTTTATCCTCCATCAGCTTTGCCAGGCATCACTTGAGTCTCTGTGCCGCTCACTAGATCCCTGGCCCGGGCTTCTCTTCTCTGCTCCATCTCCTCTTTACGTCATGCTTGTACCTAAAAGAGTTGCACCTGTTTAAAATTCCTCAGTGGGATGCCCAGGCCCCTCTCCTCACTCAGTAGCTTTTGTCATGTGATCTACCTGCCTGGAACTGTCCCTCAGGCCTTCACATTTCTCCCGCCCGTGGATGGCACCCTCTTCTTCCTCTTCTCTCCTCATCTGTGTGTTGTGGTTCTCCTGCGGTTTTCCACTTGTGCTACTTTCATGTAGGGTGAAGCACAGTCCTCTTTGTCTGGTCTTAATTGTTCGTGCGGTCCTCAGCACAGATACTTCTCACAGCCAGCTCACTCAGATCCCCGCGCCTGGAGCAATGGCTGGCACGTGCATTTTAGCAGTTGCTGAGTTGGGTATAGATAAGGTACCAGGGGCATATTTCATTAGTGTGTATTTGTATCTGGTGCCCAAGACTTTTTGGATGTTTGACAAAATTGTTTATACTTGTGATGTCCTATAAGAAGGACATATAGATAGATACCAAAAACAAAACATATAATATTAAAAATTATTATGGGCTGAAGAGATGGCTCAGAGGTTAAGAGCACTGGATGTTCTTCCAGAGGTCCTAAGTTCAATTACCAGCAACCACATGGTGGCTCACAGCCATCTATGATGAGATCTGGTGTCCTCTTCTGGCATGCAGGTGTACATGCAGACAGAATATTGTATACATGATAACTAAACAAAATCTTTAAAAAAAAAAAAAGTGTTTACATATAGTAGACATTTCACAGACGTGTATTTCAAATTTCTACCTTTAAAAACCCTAAAAGTCAATTTTGGTTTTCTTTTGAGGGTGTGAATTAGGTCAGCTAGTGGTCTGCTCGTAAAATAATCGCTTTTAGACTGAAAAAAAATGTATTGTATTTGGAAAGCCACTTGATAGCATGTGTGAGCTGAGTGCTGAGGGTTTTAATTTACCTGCCTTCTCTCTGAACCACCTACGTGAAGAAAGTCGGGAGTGTTAGAAGGAGCTAGAGGTCAGGAGGAGGCATAGAGACACTCCGTCCACCTTCCGGTTACAGGAGCGATGGAGATAATGCTGAAAGGGAGCCTTTGTGTCTACCCTGTCTTGCTGTGTCCTGGCTAAGACCTAGAAGCATTGCCCTGTTTCCCTCCTTCCCACAGCTGAGCTCCTAAGTGTCTCCCTGGGAGATGCGTAATTTCCAAAGCACTTGCCAAGCGGTGGCACTCACCAGGCCCTGTGTCTGAACAGAAGGTGTGTGTGAAAAGTCCACAAACTTGTTTCTACCTAGTCCGTTCCTCAGATAGGGTCAGCCCGGTGCATCTGCGGTGTGGAGAAGACAGAGTGCCTGGTAAGTTGGCATCAGGTGATGTTCTGTATTTCAGGAGGTTGACCTTACGAATCCCAAGACTTTCAGAAACCTGGCTAAGCCCATGGGCGCGCAGACTGATGAGCGGCTGGCCCAGTACAAGAAGCGCTATAAGGACTGGGAGGATCCCAATGGTGAGGAGCGCCTTCTGCCTTGGCTTCGTGTTTCAGTCTCAGAAGTAAACCCTGTTTAGTGCTGACGCCTGTGGGTACGTCTGCAAGGTGCCGATAGGCTGCATACTCACACCTGCCTGTGCACTACCAGAGCAGAAACCGTTCTCCTGCCAGTTTGCGGCCACCGCCAGGAGACATCTGTAGCTGTCTGCAGAGCGCACGCAGGACACTGTGCTTCCTCTGCCTGTCTAGTCCAGGAACTACACATTCATATGTTGTCTCCTCTAATTTCATTTAAGTACTTTCTACAACTCCCATTCTTTAAAACTATGAATTGATATTTGTACACTGCACAATTGATTATATTTAATTACTATGGTGTTTTCCCCCTCAAAGACATAAAGCGAGGGGGAAACTGTTAGATTTTGGCCTATTAGTATGCCTGTGCCCGTTTTCTTTCTCTCCCTCTCTCCCCCCTGTCTGTCAAGGAAGACACACCATGGTAATAATACATACTATTGCATTGTCTCTGTAGACAACAATTTGGAGAACTGTAAAATCACAAAGTCGTAACCTAATGAAAACAGGTAGCTACCGAGTCAGTGTTCTTCGTCAGCGGAAGTTGGCTTGCTGTTAGACAGTGGGAGCCCCTAACTGACAGCCTCAGACACGCTTCACTTTGAAGAGAGCCCAGCAGGCTGTGGGTGTCTACGAGATGTGTACCTGAGGGGTCGTGAGGTCGAACTGTCCCCATCAAGATGTGTAGCGAGCGGCATCTGCTGCCCCAGTCGCCTGTCGCGGTTGTTGACATTCCCAAGCTGCTGAGTAACACCACGCTTACTTCTGTTTCCCCTTTTGTTTTTAATGATGTGCCAACTGTCTGGAGCAGGGGAGACCCCAGCCTACCACTATGGCACCCACTATTCCTCTGCGATGATCGTGGCCTCCTACCTCGTAAGAATGGAGCCTTTCACACAGATATTCTTACGGCTTCAGGTAGGACTCAAATTTAAAATTTTTATTATTCTGCCTTCATTTAAAATTGTCATTAAAAAAAAAATTCTCACCTTATAACGGTCCCTGTGAAGCTTCAGTAGTGACAATTTGGTCATTTAGAACTGAACTGAAATTCTGTTAGGCATAAATTGATGAATAAACTAGAATTTACTTAGAATGAACAACTATCGGGATCTAACAGTTAGAGCATAGGCATTCCAGCCAGAGAGAGGGAGTAGTCTTAACTAGTTGAATTCAACGAGTGTTTATTTAAACCCCTTTGCTGTGTCCTTGGTTATAGTCACATCTTCCATGTTCACTTTCATAGTGTGTACTTGGAGAATCCCTCCATCTTCCCTTTAATAGTTCAGTGTCTTCTTGGTGAATCCCTCCATCTAAGTTCAGTGTGTGCTTGGTGAATCTTGGCTTTCATTGCTTGCTGAATCCCTCCTTTGCCCTCACCGCTGTTTGGGTGTTTGGCAGGACATCAGAGAATGAGGACAAAGCTCAATAATATAGTTTCAGGATTTTAGTTAAGGAGGCAGCTAAACATTGTTTTCTAATGAGCGAATTGGGAGATGTTTTTAGATTTCCATCAAATGTGTCAGACAAACACCCACGAAAAGTGGAAGATGAGGGAGGTGGAGGCAGCTTAAAGCGTAGTCTTTTAGGGAGGTTTAGGGTCCTGCAAACACCTGAACACATAGTGAACTCTACACAAGGCCCAAGGTAGGCATCTGGCTGGCCTGGGGGCTGGGGAGGAGCAAGGTGGCTAGGGTACCCAGAGCAGAGTTAGGTAGTCATGAGTAGGGAATGAAGGAAGAAACAGTCCAGGGCAGCATGGGCCGTGGCGGTTTTCTTTAGCATCTGTGTTCACTGAAGCATAGTCGGGGTCTAGAGGAGGAAGCAGGTATGTCTAGGAAGCTGCTTAGGTAAAAGTGCTTTCTCCTTAATCTTGTTTTACCAACCAATCGCCTCTCATAACTTTCTACTCCATTCTCATGGTTGTGAAAACTTAGACATCTTGTTAATTTATGTTAACATGCACAGGGAAGTCAGGGAATCAACCAAAATCAAATAGGAATGAGAATCCTCTGTGGAAGCCAGTTACCATGTAAATGAATGTAAAAAGTAGAGTTGGATAAACATTCAGACATACATAGAAGCCTGACTGTTGGATTACATGTGGTTTACGTGAGAATCCTCAGGGCTTCATCAAACTCTGGAGGAATTCTCATTTCCTCCTGGTTTTACTGTCTAAAGATTAATGTTTTTAAGAGTATTTATAATCTTCACATTTGAATTTTACTTTGATTACAAAACAGATACACTGGGCATCCTTTGTAAAGAATATACCCCCCAAAAATAATTATCATTATTTAAAGTTTTGCACATTTAATGTAGGATGGCAAGAAATTAGAATGGAGCCAAAGGCACAAAGGTTTTTTTTAAGCCCTTGAACTTGACAGGAACTTTGTGGCACAGCAGTTCCCTAATAGATTCCTTCTGCCCACAGGGTGGCCACTTTGACCTGGCAGACCGGATGTTCCACAGTGTTCGTGAGGCCTGGTACTCAGCATCAAAGCATAATATGGCAGACGTGAAAGAACTCATCCCAGAATTTTTTTACCTGCCAGAATTCTTGTTCAATTCTAACAACTTCGACCTAGGTACGTGGAGGTGGGGCTTCCTAGGAATGTCAGCAGGGGAGGCAGGGGGAAACACGCCATTCTTACAAAGACTGTCCACGGTGCTTGAACAGGGAGGCCCCTGTGACCTCCGCTGCCTTTCTGACTACCCTGGAGTATGAGTGTACACAAAACGCAAGGAAAGTAATTTCTTGCCCCAAAAGAGCCAGTTCAGCTGAGTGTCTGGGAGAAATTTAACGCAGACACAGATGGCATCCAGTGGCCAGGGCTGTGCTGTTACAGTGAAAACAAAGTGGAATACAAATGTATTTGAGAAACACTACTGTTGAAAACCTATTAATGGCCAGGGGCGGTATACAGAATCTCACGTATCATTTCAGTCTTGTAGGTAACCTGAGGCGTTATCTGTTTATATGCTTGTGTATTTTAAAACTAGAATTTCAAAGTAATTAAAGCATGTTTCCTTATCCTGTGAGTGTCCTATTTCCCAAGGGGTTGGGGGGAGTACCAAATCAGCATGTCTTGAAAGGAAAAGTATCCTGCGTAGTGTTTCTTCTGTTACCTGGCAGGTAGAGGAAGGGCACTTGGCTTCCATTTCCGTTTCTTGGATCACAATTTGCTGACCTATGCTTCTAAGAGTTTCTGTGAAAACATCAAAATTCTACTATTTCTACTTTAGAATATTCTAGCCAGAAACTCTTCTGTTTTCCCCATCTTCCCAACCCTTCCCAGAGACAGTGTTTCTCTGTGTAGCCTTTGACTGTCCTGGACTCACTCCTAGGTATACAGAGTGGAAAGCAGAGGCTCAGGCAAGCACATGAACGGGCATGTTCACAAGACACGAATGGTGGGGATAGCTCAGCTGCACATGAGTGTGTCAACAGATAGCACATTGTGAGACACACATGCGCAGAATACGAAATACTACTCATCCCACCCTAAAACAAATGCCCACTCATGAGCTTATAAAAGGCTTGTGGAGATTTCAGACCGTGGTCTGGTCGGCCTTGGTGGGTTGGCTATGGTGAGGCAGAGCGGCACAGCAGAGGCGAGGGCTGTAGAGCAGCTGTTACCCTGTGGCTAGAAAGCAGAGTGAGGCGAGTGGAAAGGGACCAGGGTCTCTGTCCCCTTCCAGGGCATGCCCCAGTGATCAGAAGACATAGCCCTAAGGCCCGACCTCTTATTAAAGTGTCACCTTGTAGCACCATTAAACCAAACAGGGGCCTCAGGAGTGCACTGTATAATCAGACATGGTGTAGCAGTAGATGAATGCTGAGTGGCAAAGGGCAGGCCAGTATAGATGTCAGTCACACGATGTGTGATGCTTCAGCAGCCCCAGAGCAGGTAACAGCAGACAGGACTGGCTAACTGTGTGTGTGCAGGAAAGAGCAATGATCTGCTTTGTGGTTTCTTTGGGGTGGCAGACATGCTCCGGGACCTCATAGAAATGCTGGCTGCATTACTAAATGCCATTGAATTGTCCTCTTCAAAAATGAATCATTGTGTTGTGTGGCTCTTGCATCAAGAACACACACAAAAGCAAAGCTCAACACCAATCCCCTCTCCCCAAAGAAAGATCACCAATGTAAGAGAAAGAGCCTTTGGGTTTGTTTCCTGTTGTTCTAGAGTTCCTTGTCTTAGTCTTTTGCCTTGGGAAGAGCTGCAAAATATGTAAACCAAGGATTTCTTGAAGCTGCACCACCTTCAGCTGTCTTTACAGTGGCTGGTAGTTCTGAGAAATATGTTGGGACATAAGTGTTCTTTAAAGGTAGGCTGTTTCTCAAGGGGGCTAGGATTGTTGCTTGCTCATCGTCAAACATTTAGGTCTGTGGGCCTGGAAACATGGCTCTGTGGCCAAGAGTGAAGTCTTTCAGGGGATCCTACTTTGCAGGTCGGCTCCCAGCTGCCTGTAGCTCCAGCTTTGGGAGATTGTCTCCTCTGGCCTCTGCAGGCATCCCTGCCCCGCCCCCTACAGAGAGAGAGAGAGAGAGAGAGAGAGAGAATGCATTTGAGGGGATTAGAGGGAACATGAGAAGCATGTGGTCACTGTAAAGATTTTATTTTATTTTTTGTCTTAAGTCATGTGGTAACTTCTATCCAGTCAACACATTGGTCAGTAAACTGCATTATAAGGCAGCCCAGGGCTCTGAAACTCGAAAACTGTACCCCATGAGCTCTTGGCACAGTATTTATCTAACCACCTGCTGGGAAGCTAGGCCACTTGCTTATTGTTCAGAGTCACTTTTTTTCACAGTGCTGGTTTCATTTGTACATATGAAAATTGTAAGCTAACATTTACTTTCTGGAGTTATTTCATTAAAAATAAAAAGAACGTGTTTTTTTAGATGATAATTCTAATCAATTTTTAAAATCTTACAGCAGATAGTTCCTTTTTTTCTCGAAGTTGAGGCTCTTATTTTCTAGCCCAGGCTGGCCTACAACTTGCTGTGTAGCCTAGGCTGGCATCCAGTTTGCACTCCACGTCTTCCTGTCCTCAGTACTATGGTTATAGATATGCACCACCACGCTGGGCTCAGATTATCTCATATAACTTAAAATAAGTTTACATGGAATAAATATCAATATTTATTGCAAAGTAGTGTTTTTGTTTCTGCCAAGTAGCCCCAGTGTTTCCAAATATTTTTCTTAAAATGTTGCAAAAATTTGTTGTTTCGGATTTTTTTTTTCCCTTTTTAATGAGAACCATCGCTGCAAAATATCTGTGTTCTTCTGAGGCATCTTAAGATTTTAATTGTCAGCCAGGCATGGTGGTGCATGCCTTTCATCCCAGCACTGGGGAGGCAGACGCAGGAGGATCTCTGTGAGTTCAAGGCCAGCCAGAGCTACACAATAGAGATACCTTGTCTTAATATATAGTGTCAAATATATTACAATTTATTAATTTATAAAATACATAAAGTATCAAAGGGGGTGAGAAACCTCATGTACTGAAGTTATCATAAAAACTCTCATAGCCCCACATGTGAGTGAAAAGGGATTTGCAGCCAGCGGTGTTCCAGAAACTGCTGTGTGGCCCTTAGGACAGTAAGCTTAGCCTAGCAGAGCTCTGAGGAGGTTTACCAGGGAGAAACCATTTAACTTTGCAAGTCACCTTTCCAAAAGAGAGGTCTGTAGAGTTTTGCCTGGTTTTGCTAACAGTCGGCATTCTTTCTGAGGCAAGCAGCCGTGGAGAGGCAACACAACAGACAGTCTCAGGAAAGAGGGAGGGGGTTCTGTGCTGAAACGGGATAGCTCTGGCACTGAATCCTGCAGCCCAGGATTCCTGTCTCCTCAGTAGGAAGCTAAGCACTGAGCTCGCTCTTGCATTTTATCCCTGATGTGTCCTTTGCACAGGCTGTAAACAAAATGGCACCAAGCTTGGAGACGTCATCCTTCCACCCTGGGCTAAGGGAGACCCCAGAGAGTTCATCAGAGTCCACCGAGAGGTAAGGGAAAGTGACCTCCCGTGGAGGGAGGCTCTTGAGCAAGGCGCCAGGCACTCTTTCAATTGCTTGCATTGTCCCCGCGGTTCTCGGTGACTTTAGCTCCCGTTGACCGCCAGCCGGGTTCCCCTTACTTGGGGGACGCGGACGAAAGGCAGGCAGTGACCTGGCCCGTTCTGGAACCACAGGCTCTGGAGTGCGACTACGTCAGTGCCCACCTCCATGAGTGGATTGACCTCATCTTTGGCTACAAGCAGCAGGGTCCCGCCGCGGTGGAGGCCGTCAATGTCTTCCACCACCTTTTCTACGAGGGTCAGGTCGACATCTACAACATCAACGACCCACTGAAGGAGACCGCCACCATCGGCTTCATTAACAACTTCGGTCAGATCCCTAAGCAGGTATGGCTGCTCTCGTCAGGTCTGTTGGGTCTGTTGCGTTTTGCAGACTTGCTATGTTTCTCTTGATTGGTAGATTACCGTACAAGTGGTTAAGACTCAGTCGCTAGCACCGTCATACCGCTCACCCATTAAACTCAGTAAATGGCTTGTTATCACTCTCCTTTCCATTTTACAGTCCACAGAAAATACAGTCTTTGTTGTTTGAATAGTTTTCACCCACAAACTAGTATGTGTTCATGTATTCTGCTCAAGCAAGACCTAGGAGAGGCCTTGTGGGCCACAGAATATGGAGATGGGATTTCATCCTGATGCCAGTCCAAACCCAATGCTGACTGTAGGCAAGGAAATGTTAATATAGCTTCTCTCTCTCTCTCTCTCTCTCTCTCTCTCTCTCTCTCTTTCCACACATACACACACACATACTGCAGAGAAACTAAGGTGGGAACAGAAGAGTGCTTAATGACTGGTCTAGTTTCCGTGCTGTTGCTTTTGATAAAGTACCCTGAAAAAAGCAACTCAGGGAAGAAAGAATTTATTTTTGCTCACAGTTAGTTCTGGTCCATCATGAAGTCAGGGCAGGAACTTGAAGCAGCTGGCTCATATCCCCTCCACCAAGATCCGAGAGAAATAAATGCGCGCCTAGTGCTCTAGCTCACTTTTCTGCTCTTGCCCAGCCCAAGGCCCACCTCCTGAGGATGATGCCACTCGGCTTCAGGCCAGGTCTTCCTGCCTCAGTGAAGGTGATCAGAACAACCCCCCCCCCCAAAAAAAAAAAAAAAAAAAAAAACTTGATCAAAGGCCAGAGTCCTCATTGTGACTTCCAGGTGACTCCATCAATATCGAGTCAATAATTAGAACTACTCGTCATGGAAATCTGCGGTTGCAGGATTTCCACGTTACCTTGGTGTAAGAGGCCAGTGAGTTACTTCTAAGGCATCCCGTTAAATGAAAGAGAATACTTTCAAACCTAGGTTGCGTGGTCACAGTAGGTGCCTAACTTCCTGTGCCTGTGACCTGGCATCTTTGTCTTGGTTAGCACTTCTGTCACTGTGATGAGCGCCATGGACCAAAAGCAACTTGGGGTGAAGAGAGGTGGGGGGGGGTTGTCTTACAACTTGTAGCCCATCATCCAGGGAAATGAGGGCAGGACCCGGGGGGCAGGAACTGAAGCAGAGGCAAGGAGGCACACTTGACCGCTTGCTCCCCGTGGGCTGGGCCCTGCCGCCTCAGTCATTAATGGAGAACATGCCCTGCAGCCTTCCTCAGCAATCTGGTTGGGGCAGTTTTCTCCAGTGAGGTTCCTTCTTCCCAAAAGACTGCAGCGTGTGCTGAGTTAACATAAATGGAGCCAGCCCGGCCTTCATATGAAAGTGCTTTATGTATTTGTTTTATCTGGCCCACATCCCTACGTGTGTGTGTGTGTGTGTGTGTGTGTGTGTGTGTGTGTGTGTGTGTGTGTCTAAAATAAAACCAAGGATCTCCAAGGCTTGGGAGTCTGCACCTGTCTTCCTCTATGTCAAGTGTTTTTGCATTTTTTCCTCTAGTGATCTCAGTAAGGGCTCAGGGAATGTGGCCATGGATTCCTCATTGAGCTGAGACACTTTCCTCACATACTACTTTCCCAGCAAAAATGACAATAGGAGTGTTTCAGAGGCTTTAAAGAGTCTTTAAGTGGAGTTTTAGTATTTTTAATCTTGTAGAAACAATGAACCAAAAAATGCCAAAAATTTTTTTTCTTTAAAAATTTTTTTTTCCATTGCAAAAATACAGGTATGACAGACACAAGTGCTTTGTGCCGTAACCCTGCCCCTGATTACCACAGTGCTCTTAACCTCTTTCAGTTTCTTCCCTCGAGTGGAAGGTGGCGTCACAGATTTGCAGCAAATTATGAGATTCTCAACGACACCAAAATGGCACCACTAAGTCACCCTAGGGCTGCTGTGTGGCATGAGGATAAGTCCTGTTATGAGGCTGCCTGCCCTCAGGGATAGTGGGTCAGGTTATGGAGAACTACTTAACTCTTAAACACCACTGCCAAATAAGTGTCAGTCAGCATGTAGTTCTAAACCCCTTTCCTCAAGTGAAATATGGGATCATGTAGTGCCTGATCCCTGTAAAGCTCACCAGCGCGAAAACATGCTTCTGGCACACGAAGGGGCTGAGTACACGTTACCTTACAAAGTGTGTCGTTCTCCTCAGCTGTTTAAAAAGCCTCATCCACCAAAGCGAGTGAGGAGCCGACTCAACGGAGACAACGTAGGGGTGTCTGTCCCACCGGGAGCCACGGGTGACAAGATCTTTTTCCATCACCTAGACAACCTGAGGCCTTCCCTCACGCCTGTGAAAGGTAAGGTGATGCGTGCCCTTTCATCATCTGGGCAGGATGCTCGCCTGGTGTGTGAGGCTGAGGGGCGAAGTCCGTACCTGTCTTAATGCAGTGGCTTCTTCACAGAACTCAAGGAGCCTGTGGGGCAGATTGTGTGCACAGACAAAGGGATTCTCGCGGTAGAGCAGAATAAGGTTCTTATCCCCCCGGCTTGGAACAAGACCTTCGCCTGGGGCTACGCCGACCTCAGCTGCAGACTAGGGACCTACGAGTCAGACAAGGTACACGTGGCTCCCCTTCTGAGCAATGTAGGGGTTGGGGGAGCCCAGACCAGGCTTCGTCAGCAGCTGCTCCAAAGGCAAGAAGGGACACTTCCTGCCTCAAATGGGAGAGAACTGGTGGAGCAGTTATGTTGCCTGGTGAACAAGTGTTTTTTGGAAATGTGTGAGGTGGGCGCTGACAGCTCCCCTCCCACTCCCAGAATTCTTCGAAGATCCTAGCCAGCGAAGGGCTTACCATTTCCGCAACCTGAATAGCCTCTGTTTTGGCAAGTCACAATCTGGCCACTAATGTTAGTGCCAAAAGCTGCTACAGTGTCTTAAAGAAGCAAATTGGTGACCTGTTAGTGGGTGTTGCCCTCTGATGGATCCTCCCATCCAGACAGACAGACATGCGTAGCCCTGTGATTACACTGGGTACTGCTCTCTCCAGGTAGAGTGCTCCTTAGACATGTGCTCCCTTTGCACGCTTCATTGGCTCCAGCAGCCATGACCTTTTACCATCACACAGGGTGAACGTCACTTTCCCAAACTGGATAAAAACCGGACCCTGTTGTGAACATGGTCTCAGAGTCTCTTAACTTTGACACCTAGCAGCCCGAGCTTGAGAGGCTCTTGGGCAGTTGGGGGTTAGAGCCTCCGTGGAACAGTCCCTGTAACTGAACCCTGCCAGCCGCAACTGAACCCGGCCCAGAAGGAGTGGCCTCCAGAGACCTCCCGGGAGCTCAGCTCCAGCCCTCATGTTGCTGGCATGCTCTGCTCTCTTCCACAGGCAGTGACAGTCTATGAATGCTTATCCGAGTGGGGCCAGATTCTCTGCGCCGTCTGCCCCAACCCCAAGCTCGTGATCACGGGCGGAACCAGCACGGTGGTGTGTGTCTGGGAGATGGGCACCTCCAAAGAAAAGGCCAAGCCCCTCACGCTCAAGCAGGTACCAGGGCAGCAGGGTGGGCGCATTCCTGCCCCACTGCAGGCTCCTTCAGCCGCAGCCACTCCAGTCATGGAGGACGAAACCAGAACGTGGTTTGGGTGGAGGGTGGTGTTCGCTGTGAGGGGTGAGGTGTATGTTGTGTTATTTTTTTCTGAAGATTGCCTCCCGCTGTGTAGAGTAGGCTACCCTCAGGCTCATGATCTCCAGCCTCCGTGGGTATTGGATTTGCATGTGCGTGCCACCACAGCTGACCCTAAACATGTTATTTCACTAGAAATACTGTTCAATAATCAGAGTATGCTGTTTCCCAAACATTGCCTCATAAAGTCTAAAGGAAGTTGTCTTTAGGTACCAATAGGTCAGCATATCTAAGAAATACAAATGTTGCTTAGAAATTATGTGTACACGGAATGTTTTGCAACCCAAAATGTATTTGCTGTGGATTCATATCAGTGCTCTTTGCAGCGGCTTCCACTTACCCAACCACCAAGTCTCGGGTGTTTTATGACTTGTCACACATAAGCACATGTCAGATTCATTCATGTGTCCAGAAAAATACCTGATGGCGCTGCTGACAAGTATTTTGATCATTTAATCAATATGATTCTATGTAATTAATGCAAAAGTTAAGCTATATTGTGGAACCCATTCTCTCCTTCCGACTTTACATGGGTTCCAAGGACTGAACTAGAGGCTATGAGCGTGTATGTAAACTCCTGTGCCTGATGAGCCATCTCCCCAGTATAAGCTGTTCTGTAATGCCCGATCTGGGAGGATTTATCATAGGCATTTTTAAAATAAGGAGCTACAGCTGCTTTTAGGATATAATTTAAAAAGCGGTATAAGACTGCCTCTCTTATTCAGTACCTTCTGTATTTAGGGCACCATATTAGAAGGCTGAACCCAAGTTACGTCAGGTAGTTGTGGGGGAGGGGGAAAAGTAAAGGGGACACACCTTAGAATAGAAGGCATGCCCATGTTACCTTGACATAAAGCCAGAACTTAAGCTCAGATTCTCCGAGGCTATTCTGAAACCAACATCAAACAGTGCACTAGCTATGTATGGAGAGAATAAAATCCCTTGTACAACAGCCTTCCACACAGAGCAAAGGCTCCTGAGACTCACTGAGGCGAGCCCTGTGCAGGCGCTCTCAACAGGGTCACACCCATAAGGCTCTTGTGGCATTTGCTGACTACACTCCCTAAATGCTCTGAAGCTCACGTTCCCCGAAGTGTGGACTGAGGGCTTAGCAGCCTTCCGTGTTCGCACGGCACACCTCCAGGTGTCTGTGTGACCAGGAAGTTAAGGCCGCTCCTTGCCTGAGCGAGCTTGCCCCACTGTGGACAGGAGAGGTGGCGCGGTTCCAGTGAGTGGGACCCCTGACAGTGATCGGAACCTCACTGACATTCACCGCAATTGCAGTTCCTGGTCCCGTTAGCCCTCTCACTGCAGTTAGGGAGAGAGAGAGCTCACTCCAGCCTTAGGACTGAGCCACTCAGACACCTCGCTCCAGCGCAGCATGGCTGCCTGGCAAGGCCATGCTCTCCCTTTATCTTCTTAGGGTCACAGACCACAGCCAGGCAGCTGTAATTTTACTTTTGGACAATGTAATAATTGCGCTTGGTCTGTGGCAAAAGAAGCTTAAAGTCTCTACTTGGGGACCCATGATCAGTACCTGAGCACATGGGAAGGGTAGAAAGGAATCCAAGCCAGTTGCAGCTGGTATTTCCTCTTCCTTCAGAGATCCAGGCCACCATTTTTCTCTGGCCCCCAGAAGGTGGAGAGAAGTATCTAGGCTGACACCCCACACCTGCCCTGAGCATCGACTCTATATAAGCCTGTCTTTCCACTGATACATCTGGAAGCTCGGGGTCAGCTAGGTGGCCCCACTGTTGTCACGGTCCTGATTTCTTGCTGTTCTCTTTGGTAGGCTCTCCTTGGCCACACCGATACCGTCACCTGTGCCACCGCATCACTGGCCTACCACATAATTGTCAGTGGGTCCCGAGACCGAACCTGCATCATTTGGGACCTGAACAAACTGTCTTTTCTAACCCAGCTCCGAGGCCACCGAGCTCCCGTTTCTGCTCTTTGTATTAACGAGTTAACAGTAAGTAATGCTCTTAGGAAGCAGACAGCCCAGGCTGAACACTGACCGAGCCTGCCCATGAGCTGATGGAGAGTCGCCTGTAGATGCCACTGCATTCTGCTTGGCTTTAAGTTGCTTGAAAAGCAAAAGGATATTAAAGTTTATAACCCAAACAAGAGTTCTTTCCTGAGAACCCACTCACTGCTGTACACTTTAGAGAAAGCAAAACATTCTGGAGTTTACGTCTCTAATGATGAGGAATTGTGGGGCTTGTGAGGAGTGAGAGTTTTGCTGACATTTTTAATAAAATAGATTCAGATTGCTCACTTATCATTTACAGTGAAAAGTGTTAACCCCAGGGCCCTCCCTTACCCCCGGGCTGTAAACATGGATTTTACAGTAGTGTGTAGGAGCCAGCTGTCTTCTCTGTCACTGAAGAGAGGGGCAGCACTCCTGAGCCCGTCTTCCTTCTACCTGCTGCTCTTCCACTCCATGTTTGCGGTCATTACTAACAGTCAGTTGAGGGGTGTGTTTCTTGAACTAGAGGTATAAATTTGGGCCACGCCCAGAGGAAGTCACAGAATCTCATTTAGAAGGGCTCAGCTCATCCGTGGGCGACTGACAGCCTTGCGGAGGAGAGAGCGATCCAGCAGGCGGTTGGTGCCCCACCTCTCGCCTGCACTGGTGACCCATGGCTCCTGCAACAACTCATCTCTGGGCTCCTGGGGAAGCGGCTGTTGAAGGTGCTTCAGCAAGCCCTGACTTCCAGGTTACCTCAGAAGTCATTCCGCCCTAGCCTAAGGACCCAAAGGTTCTCAGAGCTAGACGTGGGATACGAAGCTTCAAGTAGCGAGTGGGACAAAGCCCCCTCCTGTCTCTCCTCCCCAGGGGGACATTGTGTCCTGCGCTGGCACATACATCCACGTGTGGAGCATCAACGGCAACCCCATCGTGAGTGTGAACACGTTCACGGGCAGGAGCCAGCAGATTGTCTGCTGCTGCGTGTCTGAGATGAATGAATGGGACACCCAGAATGTCATAGTGACTGGACACTCGGATGGAGTGGTCCGGGTAAGTGAGCTCAGAGAAGAATCTACACACACTGTCCCCACACACATGTACGGGCATGCGCGCGAACGCTCACACACACTGCTTTGGGCCTGCTTCCCTTCATTGTGCCCTCTGTCAAAGCAAGGTGGCTGATACAGTGTCCCCCTTAATTACACACCAAGTTTAGAGATAGTGGAGCTGACAGCCACTCCCGTATGCGCGCTGTGCCGCAGCCAGCAGGCATGCAGGGCCGCAGCTGCATGTGAGGCTGCAGTTCCCACTGCCAAGTGTTTAAGGCACTGCCAAAATTGCCCCAGACAAATATGCTTGGAGGTGGGGCTTGTATTCAACAGGAACGGAAGTTTACTGATACAGTAACTGTCTTCTTTACTGTTCTGTTTCTGTGAAGAAACACCATGACTGAGGCAACTTATAGAAGAAAGTATTTAATTGGGGGCTTAAGCTTCAGCCAAGGTCTCCATGACCATGATGGTGGGGAACGTGGCAGCAGGCAGGCAGGGTGCAGGAGCAATAGCTGAGAGCTGCCTTTCTTGGCTGGCTCTTTCGCTGTGCTGAGGGACAGGGACCATGAGGCAGCCGGCCTCACAGGTTCAGAAAAACCTACCTCGAGGCAGTCCCTGGCCCCACCCACCTGGCCCTCAGAGCCCCCCGAGCTAACGTGGTCACTGTCTGCAGTCTGTGTCTTGAGTGTTGTTTCCACATTATGTCCACGCAGTTCTGGAGGATGGAATTTCTACAAGTTCCTGAAACGCCAGCTCCTGAGCCTGTGGAAGACCCGGAAGTGCAGGAAGGCTGCCCCGAAGCGCAGATAGGTATCTCACACTCTTCACAGCTAGCCTTTCGCTTGGGTAGGCCTCTGGAAAGACTGGCAGCGAACAGCTCTACCGGGTGAGGCTGGCGCTGTGCACACGGCCTGTGCCTGTGGCCTTCCTTCTGTGCTCGGGTGTGCCGTCCATGCCGCAGGTCGCCAGTCCCTCTTTAGTGGACTTCCGCATCGTGAGCTAAACGCTGGAGAGGTTTCTCGCCAGGCTGGAAGCCCGAGTCTCAGTTCTACCGCTGCTGTGCCAGCTCATAGGGTGCAGGGCGGGTGGACACAGGAGGGTGCCAGGCTCTTAAACATGTATGCTCACCCTGTCTGCCCCTGCTCAAGCAGGGCATCGATTCCAGCTGAAGAACTTTAAATTTCTGGGTGCAATGGAGCCGGATAACTTCTCTACAGAATGACTGGGCACAGCACCATAGAGCCAGCAACCCTGCGTTGCTGGTCTCCAGAGAAGCTGCTCTTCTTGGTCTGGCACTAATGATGTGCTGGAGAGAATCAGTTTTCAGTGTGATGACCTTCCTATGACCTCTGTGGTGATAGAAGGAGCTCCTACAGGGAAGGCACGTTCTCAGAAGGGCACACGCTCTCTTTGTAAGCACGGAGTATCTGCTTTCCGTGCCGGAAAAGGAATGCGTAAGCGGTACATTTGGATTCTCGAAGTATATCGATGGTGTAAATTCCCACAGGCTCAGTTGTAGCCCTAGAAGAGGTAAACTGAGTCAGCAGTAGGGAGAATGTGAAATTGAGGAGTGTTGATTAAGTAACTGTGGGGGGGGCGTGTTTTTTCTAAGGCATCGGTTTGTGGCATCCGCTAAGGAGTGAGTCACTTTCCTTTAGTGACTAGGGTCGTGCTCAGTCAAGGTGGGCCGACAATCGTGTGGCCCATGTGCAGTCATACTGTGGCCGTTTTGCGGAGGGGAAAACAGTTCCCTGAGAAGGCCTGAGCAGTGTGCCAGGGCCGAGGCAGCTCAGGATGAGGATGAGCCGCCGAGGCTAGTGTGAGAAGGCACAGCCACGGCGTTGCCAGTCAGTAAGTAGTATGTAGAGTGTGCGCATGCGTGCTATTGGTCTCTCTCATTTCCACGTGTGCACACTGCTCCTGTGGATCGGCCCTTTGGGAGACGTTACCGAAGGAGGGTAGGGAATGTGAAATGTCGATGGGAAGAAAAGATTCAAAATCAGAACCTCCTCCATAAGAAACTTGCTTGTCCTGGAAGTCATGTGGTTACTGATGGCCATGGACAGAGCTCAGGTCTCTAAATAGTGCCAAAGTGATAGTTGAGAGAAGAATGTTGGGTAGCAACAGGTGTGGCAGGAAGGCCTGTGCAAGAGTGAGGTGCTGCGAGTAGAAGGAATTGGGTGAGATCTCAGACAAAGAAGCCAGGAAGTTGTGTCCTGAAAGACAGGTAACACCAGTGCACACAGGCTTTGGGAAGGCGGGTTCAAGTAGAGTCAGTGGCGTGTGCAGACTTACTGGGAGGAGCCAGCCTATGTCAGGAGGTGTGTGGTTTGGCTTTTCCTGTGCTGTTAGGATGTTCTCAGGTGTGGTCTAGGAGAAGGAATTCGAAGGAAGATCCTGCACGGTCTGCCTGTGTATAATCTTGCTGGAAATACCTGTGTGGGATCGCCCCACCCATCTGATAGGAAAAAACAAACAAACAGGGACCTGTAAAATGATACCTTCGACCTCTCATTTTCCCAATGCCTTCCCCAGGGCAGCAAGCCCAAGATGAAGACAGCAGTGATTCCGAAGCAGAGGAGGCCAGCGTCAGCCAGGATCCGAAGGATGTGCCCAGCCAGCCCGGCAGCACCAGCCACAGGCCCCGGGCAGCCTCCTGCAGAGCGACAGCCACCTGGTGCAACGACAGCGGCTCCGATGACTCCAGGCGATGGTCGGACCAGCTCAGTCTCGATGAGAAAGATGGCTTCATATTTGTGAACTATTCCGAGGGCCAGACCAGAGCACATCTTCAGGGGCCCCTCGTCCACGCCCACCCCAACCCAACTGAGGCCCGAAACTACAGCAGATTGAAACCTGGTAACTGGAGGCCTGCTTTCTCCTCTGCCTGTGAGGGGTGTGGCTGACAGGCCGTATGGGGGCTGTAGGGTGCTGTGAGGGTGTGGCTGATGGGTTGTGTGGCTCCAGCCCCCTCCGGACCCTATCCCTGATCAACTCTGTCCTGGGCCACAGACCAAGGCTTCTTCTATCGGTCAAGCTAGGCTTGTTGTAAACCAGAAACCTCCGTGGCGCCCACAGCTCCTAAGCTTAGTTTGTCCCCCACTTCTCCATTCCAGGGTACCGGTGGGAGCGGCAGCTGGTGTTTAGGAGCAAGCTGACGATGCACACGGCCTTTGATCGCAAGGATAACGCACACCCAGCTGAGGTCACCGCCTTGGGTGTCTCCAAGTAAGGGCTGGGGTGTTTATAGCCCACCTTCCCCTCGGGGTGATTTTGCATGACGAGGGACCCGCATTTCAACCCGGGGCCTTGGGACATGTGTTGGCCTGTGCAGCTGGTCCAGCTCTGGTCTGAACTTGCCCCTGTGTCACTTTAAATTCTCAACAAATAAGCCAAAGGACTGTCTGGGTGCCTCCAAGACACAGCATGGCTTGAGCCAAAGAAAATTGAAATGGAAAAATGAATCAAGGCTCAGTTTGGTTTTTGTCTCTTTTAACTTACTGCCTTTGAGGCAATCAGGGGCCCCTCTGAACATTCCTCCCGTACACCCTGAGCCCTGGACCAGAGGCCTTCTCATGTTTTGCACAGGGATCACAGCAGAATCCTCGTGGGTGACAGTCGAGGCCGAGTGTTCAGCTGGTCTGTGAGTGACCAGCCCGGCCGTTCTGCCGCTGACCACTGGGTGAAGGACGAAGGTGGCGACAGCTGCTCAGGGTGCTCCGTGCGCTTCTCCCTCACGGAAAGACGACACCATTGCAGGAACTGTGGGCAGCTCTTCTGCCAGAAGTGAGTTCTCTTTGCTGGGTCCTGCACGAGTTCTGGTTTGCTTTGGGTGCCCGCTGTAAGGTGGTTGTAATGAAAGAATCAGACTAACTCTGTAACCTATATTTCTTTTAATTGCCTTATAACTTATATTTACAAGTTTTAGGCCCATGTTAATTAAAGCCTCTGAGTGCTTCTCCAGAGAACCGAAGAATGTAAAAGTTCCTGACATTAGCCATCTGTGAGGGCAGAGATAAGAGAACAAGCAGAGATCTCTACTAAATGGAGAAAAAAATCACTGGCTGGCGCCGGTGAGATGGGCTTTGTTTGGAAACTGGGCCAAATGGCCCCAGTCCTTCTCCTGACCTTTGATCCAAAGCCTGTAACCCCCACTCCTCAGAACAGACATGGGATGAGTTAATCCCCCTCCCACATTTAACTGTGGATGGCAGGAAATTCCAAACTGACTGGACCTAAGGGTGACCCGAACTGACCAATTATTTTAAAAGTTAAACACTTCATTCAACCCTAAATCGCCAAGAAGGCAATGCCAGGAGATTCCGCCTTGTGTCTTTTAAAAACCCAAGGTCTTTGTCTCCGGTGCCACTCCTAGCTGACCAGCAGGGGTGACCCCATTGCAATGGTCAAGAAGAGTCTCTTGCGTTTTTGCATCGATGGATGATTAGTTTCCTGAGTTCTCTTCATACCTTCTTATATTTAGGCTCATGCTGGGCCTAACAGTAATGTAAGGCGATTTCCACCTCTTCTCTTCTCTGTTGCTATAATTACGAGCTATTTCTCCCATAGAGTACAGAAATGCCCGTTGGAAACAGCTGTCATGTGCATTTCGTCATGGGTCTAGAGGCGCACAGGCTGACTGTCGCTAGTGGCATCTTCCTCTCCATGAGGCTATGCTTCCCTCTGCTTTTGTCACTCTGTGCAGTGTTCGGTTCCTCGGCTTCACGCTCTGCAGTTTGCACTTTTCTGCAAAGCTGTACTCAGTTTTTTAATCCATTCACAATAGCTGTGTGCCAGGACTGTGGAGGAATTTCTCCCCCTTACACTGAGCTCCTGAGGACTCTCGAGGTTTTCTTTCTGTTCTGCAAACTCTACCAGTAATGCTCCCTGCCAGGTGATCTGGCCTGAGGGCTGGGTTTCCTCTCCAGACGGACCAGAACATCCCGCAGCACTCAGACTCAACTCCGGATCTTAGCTGGCTCTTGCTAAATGTTTCTTAGAACAGTATTGGTGCTTCGCCTGCCTCACAACCTTCCAAATTCGTAGCCATGTGAGGCACTGCAGAGCCTTTTTCCTTCTGCCAGTCTGAGGAAGTGTGCCTCGTTGGTTTAACTTCAGTGCAAGAGGTGCCTATTAGCTCTCAATTTCCTTGGGGATCTGTCTCTCCTTGAGTTCTTTCTAGACTCTGAACTCTGGACAGTAAGGGGTGCAGTCCACTTGCAACCCCTTATGAAAGCCCTGTCTTCCCATCTCTGAGGCCCCAGAGGGCTCAAACCCCAGGGCTCAAACCCCAGTCCCACAAGAATAAAAATGATCAAGGAGATAAGCAAAATGTTCAAGGACAAAATTCAGTGCCCTTTCAGAGAGGCAGTGGTTCAGAGAGGCAGCAGCACAGCCGCTGATGCGAGTCACCCGGCATCTGTCTGTTTCCCCACAAAGACCCAAAGCGTCGTGGGCTAGCTGTACACCAGGGTGAGTGGCTGTGAGCGGACACTAGAGAAACCGAAACCACGTGAAACCTCAAGATTGGAGACCGGCAGCCTGACCTGAGAGCAGGGTAGCATTGCCGAGGTATTAGTTAGGAGGCTGGGGACAGGAGAGAAAGACAGAGGAGTGCTTAAGATGGATTCGTGCTGTGTCCGTGTGTAGAAATACCACTGGATGCCATTAATAAATGTATAACTCAGATGGATTACGGAAATAAAGTGAGCACCTCCCAAGGAGGAAATAAATGGGAAAGGAGGAAACAAATCTGAGTGGACATTGGGGTAAGATGATCATTGAGTCTTCCGCTCACAGGGGGAGGTTAGCGATGGTACTGGCACGCTTGCCAGTTCTTGATGTCCACCCTAGGGCTCTCAGTCATGAGACTAGGTGCCTGGCTCATTATCCTGAGGCTGCTTTACCCCCTGAGCCATGTCCCTGCCCCAGAGCACCGAAGCCTGAGCCAGTTAAAAGCCGCCGATGCTTAGGGTGGCCACAGCAGCTTAGGGTGGCCACAGCAGCTTCCCAGCCCCACAGCTGGGTGGAAACCTGCAGTTAGCATGGTCAGAGAAATGGCCCTCATGTCATCCATAGGCTCCTGAGGCATCTGTCTTTGGGCCTGGGGGACCTGGGGCATCGTTCCAGCACTGGGCTCTGTTCCAGCAGGCTGCCTGCCCTCCGTGCTCCCACCCCCTGGCGGCTCGTGGAGAGGACCTGCAACTAACCCATGTTCCCTCTCTTTTAGGTGCAGTCGGTTTCAGTCCGAAATCAAGCGCTTGAAGATCTCATCCCCCGTGCGTGTCTGTCAGAACTGTTACTATAGCTTACAGCATGAGCGGGGGCCAGAAGAGGGACCTCGAAACTGCCGAGACTGAGGGGCCGGACAAGAGACCAGAGCCTGGGGAGCTCTTTGGGCCCCGCCATGGCTCCAAATGCACTGAGGCAGTGTCCGTTTACACATCTCTTCACACTGAGTGTTGGAAGTGTTGAGTTCAAAGGGATCATCGGATCACGGGTTCCGAGGCCAGTGACCGGCAGGCACTATGCAGCGAACAGCACAAGAACTACTCAAGGTGATCCCCAGGAGCGTCTCAGAGCCCGAGTCTCCCGTAGCAGAGCCGTCTCCAGAGCGAACTCCGCGCTCCTGACTGTCTTTCTTGCATCTCATTTTTATAGAGCTTTTCATCCTTATTTGGAAAAATCAACAAAAACTTAAAAAAAAAAAAAAAAAGGCTTCTAGAAAACGGTTGTAAATCTGACTTCTTTGCAAGCAGCTGTGTATATTGTAAATAGGTAGAAAGGCCTTTTTTTTTTTTTTTTCTTCCTAAATAAGGACCTAATTGCCTGTAACATGAGATTTCAAACTAAGCCACTAACTCAATGAACTATTTAAGGTTTGTCTAACATCTCTCAGTTATAAATATGGGTTGTTTTTTTTTTTTTTTTTTTATCCTCGGAGACATTATCTGTAATGTTTTTGTTTTTTTTTTTTTTTCTCCTGTTCAAACCACGCCTGTGTGCCTGATATCATTCTTTAAAGTTGCCCACAGTATCTCCACTTAACATAGGCTAGTAACCAAAATACCGTAGCCCTGCTTCAGGGGCTAGTGTGGGAGAAAAGACGGCTGGTCAAGAAGTAGCCTGCAAATACCCGAGCATCCGTTTCCAGCTGTATACCGCCACAGTGTTCTAACGGGACACCCCTTTCATGGATCTGTGGGCTGCATGGTCTGAGCACACCTCAGCATTGCAGAAAAAGGGGGTCGTGACGGGTGGCAGGCGGGATCCAGCCCTGCCTCGGTTAATGGAAACATATTTGCATGTTACCCCAAATTAGCTTTTCTGCATAGACCGTAACAAGTGTGTGTCTTTGGGGACACTGTGTTCTACTACAGCTTATTTTCAAAAAAGGGTAAAAAAGTGTACAGAATTAACATTTAAACCTTGTTAAAACTGGATGTCAGAAGTGCTTAAAATGAACCTTTACCATTTAATGCCATCTACCTGAAAACAGTCAGATTTATACTGTATTGATGTCTATTTTTTTGGTTTTGCTATGAATATAATTACAGTATTTTAATATTTAGTTATTTAATTTGTTCTACTAGTTGGATACAGAACACACAAATTCAGGAGGATCAGAGCTGCTGGGGGCTAAGAGATAAGTTTATAGAGAAATGGCTTTGGTGGTGGGATTTTTTAAAATGTGTGTTATGTACATAAATATAAATAAATATATATATATGAAATCAAAACAATCTAGATTTTAACATTTTCAGATACTTAGTACTAATACTATGAGCAATTCTAAAAGCCCTGTGATATGAAAACCATAGGATGATCACTAATGACCCAAGAAAGTAAGGACAGGCCTTGGCACCCTCATGGAGGGATGGATCATGCAAAGGACAGTGGCTTTGGCTTCCCCAGCTCTCCATCTTTAGCCCTGGTGACAGGCACACTTATGCACTAAAATGCACATATATGCACACGTGTCCAGAAACAGGCATTTGGTACAACAGTGACCTTGTACCTGATGGGCTGAGCAGCTGCAGAACAAACTTGTTCTTCCTGATAGGCGGGTCTCCAGGAGAAACCGAGAAGGCTGCTGTAGTGCCTTATGCTTCCTAAATTGAGACCTTGCTTTCAAGGTTTCAGCCTCCAGTCTGATACATATCAAAATTGACTCAAACACTTCCATTTCTAAACGCTCAGATACTTCATGTGAGTAGAAGGATTGTCGGCATTAATGCTTTCCGCTTGAAGAGTTGCTTTGTTTTCCCTTCTGCGTCTCACGCCCCGCCATCTCCCCACCACATCTCCAGAAGGACGCTGGTATTCCTCAGTTGCAGAAACTGTGCTTCTGCCTGGTGGTGGGCTGGCCCTGTCTGCCCCTGGATGCTATGTAGCAGTGTTCCTCCACACGGTTCAGAAGCAGCGCCCTCCCTTACCCAGACCCAATGGCAGAGGTGTTTTCAAGACTTGAATGTAGGAGTGTGTGCGTAGCCACCTGAAGCTTGTTCCTCTGTCTGACCTGAAGTTCAATGGGATGAGCATGTAAATTTCCCAACGCGGCTTCCTTAACTAAGGCGGAAACCAAACCCCTCACGATAGTATTTCCTCTGGCAGCTGGTGCTGTGGGCAACTTTTTTGTTCCATCAGGTCTTGGTTTTTGTTTTCTTTTCACTTCTGCAGAAGTCACACAGGGCAGGGCACTCAATGTCCTTTGGCTCGTTGCTTTTCTGGTTTATCCCCGTGTTCTGTGCCAATCTGCTTACCAACATCCATCGTGTGTGTCCACCTTCTCGTCTGTGTTCTCTTTCTGAGTACCTCACAGGGCTCCAGCCCGATCTCTGCTCATCCTTCCCCCCATCCATCCACTGTTCATCCATGTACTCAGCACATCAGTGTGTAACGTGCAAGTGTAATGTCATGCTTTTGAAGATGAGAGGGAGCTGCCCGTGGCAGCCAGCCCTATGGAGGGTAGCAGAACGCTCTAGACAAGTTATTTTGCACTTTCTTATGTATAAAGGTGGTAGAAACTTATTTTTGCTTTGTATCATTTAAATACATTTTGTTTTTGGTAAACAGTGTATAAAATATTTATGCTGTTAAAAAAAACCTTTTTAGAAAGTATTTTTCGTTTCAGCAAGTTCGGTTACTTGTTGCATGACCATTAACACAGCTGACTTTTTGTGTCAGTGCAATGTATATTTTTGTCCTGTTATTAACTTGTAAGCCCCAGTAATGGCCAATTATCTGTACAGCAACAGAAGGAAATTGAAGATGCCGGCTAAGACTGGATTGATTGTGGACCTTTGTACTATATTGCAGAATCCAATCTGTTTCTCTGGTGGTTTATGTCAAGGCCTGAAGACTTCCTACCTAGTGTGCAATCTGTGATTCTGAGTGTTCATTGTATCTCTGTCTGATGCAAAAAGGTAGACAGTTGCAATCCATGATTAAACGCAATAGTCCAGGTACTTAAGTATTTTTTTCATTTCAAATAAATACCTATTTACCACAAAAAAAAAAAGTTTTTAAGTTGTTTTAAATTAAATCTGTCAGAGAAGAAAAAACTGATTCTAATCCTCCTCTATACTTAAGTTTTCCTGGTTGCGCGTATTTCTTTCCTCTCTGCTTCCATTTGCAGAAACTGGCTGTTAGGGCCAGAGTGTAGGTTCCAGTTTGGTCTGTCCTTATGAGACAGGCTCTCTGTATCCTTCCCAGGCTGGTGACTGGGTGGAGTGGGGGGCTGGGGCAGAAAGGGAAGGCAAATAGTCGGGGGACATGGCTTTCAAATCTGAATTGGCCTATCAAAAAAAAAGACCTTTTTGCATGGTTTTGTTTTTGTTCTTATCATCATTGTAAAGAGCAAGTGTGTGTGTGTGTGTGTGTGTGTCCCACCCCATCGGTCTTCTGAAGCCCTGCAGAAACTCTTAGTAGCTCTTTCCATTTTACCCTCCCAGACTTAGCATGGGCAAGCCCGTTACTAACAGCAGCAGCAGCAGCTATTTGATTTAAGGAAGCAGCATTCCCAGGAAAGAAATGTATATGGAGAACACTTTCTAGAGATTATAGACTGTTTCAATTGTTTTTGTTTTTTCAAGACAGGGTTTCTCAGTGTAGCCTTGGCTGTCCTGGGCTCACTCTGGAGACCAGGCTGGCCTCGAACTCACAGAGCTCCAGCTGCCTCTGCTTTCTGGCGTGCTGGGATTACAAGCGTGTGCCGCCATGTCCTGCTTGTTTCAATTACTTTTACTTTGTCTTAGAAGTCCTCTGTCCCCCACATAAGAATCCTAATAGAATAGTACATAGTGTGCAGCCAGTTTTTTAGCCTTAAACTCATTTTTAACATTTTTTGAGAATCCTCAAAAAGCTTCCTCATATGCTTAATTTACGTTTGTTTGTTTGTTTGTTTGTTTGTTTCATTTATTTTTGAGCCAGAGCCCTGAGTCAGCAATCTGAGCTCTGGAGAAGCAGAGGCAAGAGGGTCCCTGGGGCTTGTTGAGCTCCAGTCTAGCCAAATCAGAGCTTCAAGTTCCGTGAGGGATCCCACCTCAGAAGAACAAGCTGCAGAGCAACCAAAGAGGCCCTGAGGTCTCTCTCTGTGCTGTACTCTGACACCACTCCCCACACAGACACATGAACACACACATACACACAATATAGAATGGAGTTTTCATTTTCCAATTGTATGTATGCATGTATATGGAGGTCAGGGGAAAACTTTTTGGAAATAAGTTCTTTCCTTCCCCCGTGTGGGGGCCAGGCATCAAGCCCAGCTTGCTGGGGTTTGGGGCCCGCTGAGGGGTCCCACTGGCCCCGAGTTGCTTTATCGTTATCTCATGTCTAGCCCAGCGGATAGGCAGGCTGCCGCCTTCCTCCTGTTCTTCATTTGAACAAGTGAAGATCCTGGAAATCGGATGTCCTAATAACCTTTTCGAGTAATTGCTCCTTCACAGTTCCAAGCTTCTTTTGGGGTTTCTGTTTGAGGGAGTTGTTGAGTAGGTGTGGACGCGCGTGCAGGGCCCAGAGATCAGCATCAGGGCTCTGACGCTATGGACTCCATGCTACCTTTGTATTTGTTAAACCCATCATCTCACATCCATTACGTTGGTACACGTATGCGCATGTGCACAAGTGCCCTCGAGGGCATGTATGTCATGTCCTGTATGTGGAAGTCAGAGGACAGCCTGGGAGGCTGTTCTGTTCTCCCAGCATATGGGCTCAGTCCTCAGGCCTGACAGCAACCACCTGTGACTACTGGGCCGCCCAGCAGCGCCTCCCTCTGTCCTCTGAGACAGGATCTCATTAAACCTGGCCAACGAGCTCTGCCTGTCTCCTCCTCTCCGGGGCATCGGTTACAGACGTGTGCAGCCATGCCTAATGTTTCTGTGGGGCTGCTGAGGACCCTGACTTGGGTCTCATGGTTGTGTGGCATGAGACACACAACCACTGAGCCATCTCCCAGACCCCCGTTTTGTATGGGGTCTGTACAGTCCTGGCCTCAGACTCTCAACAATCCTCCTGCCTCAGCCTCCCAAGCGTGCCACCACGCTGGGTTTTAAGATTCTTGAAAGACTGCTATGTCAGGAATCTACTCCTATAACAATGAACTTGCCACAGAATCTACTGTCTGGTATCTCTTCCTTTCCATAATCATGAGAGCTCACATACAACAAAACTGCTAATGGCCAGTGCTGTCGGGAGCTATGTGCCGCTCCTGCTGCTGCAGAATCTGAGGATCTTCCGGGTACTCATGGACCCCGCTAGGTGATGTCCCCACAGGTATATTGTCATATACACAATTGAAATATTACCAGCCCCATAGGGAATTCTAAGTTCTTTGATGATGGGTACTTACTTTCCCCAAATTCCAATTTTCCTTCAAACCTAAACTGGCGTTAGCAGTCAGTACGGCCTACTGTTCTCTTGGAAGTGGCAGGCCCATTTGTCCTCACCACACACTAGTGGCCTGTGCCATCACAATCTCGTTTTTTCTCCAGGGCAAATAGCAGTACAGTGATGAAGAACAAATCAGATTTCAGTATTATGAGAGCAGGCTTCCTGAAAAGGTTTCGGGACTTGGGGGGCAAAGAACTGAGAGCCAGTACTCCGAGGAAAAGATGCAGAAAGTGCTGTCCATGCGGGGCGGGCATGCAATCCCATCTGCTTGCTAACCAGACTCCAGCACGTCCTCTGAGCCCCCACCGAGAGCTGCCAGACAGAAGGCTAGACCACACCACGCTGCACTAGGCTCCCACGTTGACAAGACTTTGGAATTCCCCTCTACAGCTTGAAGCAATCTGAATAGCACACTTCAGAAGTGTTGGGGTTGTCCGATGAGGACTTTTAAAATCACGTTATTGTAATTATCATTCTATTATCAAGACTAAAATTTCATCATGTAAAACTGTTGATGCTACAGTTGAAATGCTGCATCCGGCCCTCACAAGTATAAGATACTGATCACAACTGTTTCCTGGTCTATCGCTTGAGGGAGTGATTTAGGCTCTTCGGATCCAAATTTCTCACATGAAAACTTATTAGGACAGCTGCCCCTCCAAGAAGTGTTATAAAGTTTGGTAACTCAAGAGCCGAAGAAGCGCTGATGTACGTCCTCCCCACATAGCAATAACTTGGAACTTCACAAGAAACGATGTGCTGAAACATGAAGCCTGAAGGCAAATCCATAGGGAGTTGAGACTTCTGATGTACGGAGCAGCCAGGTGGCGTGGGAAGGGCTCCGGGCAGCCAAAGCCCACAGCACCCCTCGTGTGTCAGAGGAATCTGTGTTCCCGACCTGGGGTGCAGAAGAATAGGCTTCCTCACCTTTCATCCCCAGCCTTTACTCAGACAGCTGCCACCTTCCACTTCCCAAAGCCCTGTTCCATGACCACAGGGAAACTATACTTATCTCCAGGTCCTCCCTGAAGAGGCACACCCAGCCGTAGCAAGAGAAAGCATTAGAGGCTCTATCATGCTTTCTGCCTAGAGGCAAGGGCGAACTGCAAACTTTGTCCCAGGGCGGAGGACGGTTTGTGTGTGGCCGTGCCTCAAACACTGCGACCAGCCAATGACGGGCTTGCAAACGCCGCTTCTAGCTGGGAGCACAGTGGCAGGGCATGCGTTGGGCACATTTCTGCGCCTAACAGGAAACCACTCCTTTCCAAGCCGATTCTGAAAACTACTCCCTGAGCAAAGGTCAACCTAAGCTGCCCGACACCGTACACCTGCCTACTCATCACTTCAGAATGTGGCTTTGCCGCTTGGGCCTGCCATGCTATCAAATGGGCTTCAAATAACGCAGCAATCCCTCATTCACGCTGCCGCCCGTGCGGCTGGGCTGTCAGCAATAAGACAGCAATAAGACAGCTGCTCTTCTAGAACCTCCTATCACCCTATGGGAGCCTCGCCTTTAAACAGCTACCTCTGATTAAACTTCCAACATCCCATGCCCTGCTGGTAAAGTCCAGTGAAATACTCTTTTCCAGTGTGGGGGATTTGTTTTGTGGCAATGTTGGTTTGGCCTGAATGTTGGATCTTCGTTTTCATATCATCCTCTGATTCTGACAGTGACCCTCTGCTGAGTTTGTACTATTTTCAACAAAGCCTTGTCACGTGTCTCCTGGTGTCCTCCCTCAGACACACGCTTGCTTTCTCGGCCGCTTGCCTTTCTTCCTGTGGTGGTCTCCTCTGTCCTGTGACGGCTTCACCACTCACTTTCCACTTGCTGAGACATGCTGTCAGGGAACAGTGTGAGTCTCAGAGCCGGGTGCCACCAGCTAGCTTCCCACCAGCTCCTCCCCAGAGCAGCAGCAAGGCCAGGCTTAGTCACAATGCCCATGAAAACCCCTGACTGGCTTCTCCATCCCCAACTCTCTGTTCCAGGGCTGCGCTTTGCTCCCACCATGGCCACCGGCCCTAAGCCAGCCCTTCTTGCTCACTGGCTTCAGGGCTGAGATGACCCTGCAGTGAGTGGTACAGCAAGAAAGGCCCCAGTGCAGCCCCGGCACTCCCAGCTGCCCTGGGTGTCCTGCGGCCCCAGCAGGCGCCCTGTCCACACTGCTGTCCCCAGGCATCGCCCCACTGCCACACTCTGGCTCACTGTAGGACCTCCTGTGGCCAGCTGTGGAAAGGCTGTCCGCCGCCGTGCAGAGCTCCTGCAAGCAGCCTCGCCTCCGGCTGGAGCGCAGCTTTTGTAGAAATCTTCCAGCATGGTTTGAGCCTGTTTAAAACTCACGGACAAGGGCTTCAAAACCTGGAGGGCCCCTCAAGGAGCACATCTGTTCTCTCAGTGAGAACCTCCTGCCTTCCCCAGGAGGGAAGAACCAGAAAAGAAAGCTCCCCTCTCTGCTTCCCAGGCCCCCCTTCCTAAACACTGCCTCCCCCTGCCCAGCCGGCTGTCCACCGCATGCTCTGCACCTGGTGGAGGTTAGCTATGGAGCAGTCGCCTCGCAGCGCAGCACTCCAGCCATGCCTCAGTCCTGGGGTGCCCTAACCCGTTCTGCCTGTTTGCAGAGCCCATACTACAGGCACCACAGTAAGTGATGTGAGTGTCTTCGAGCTAGCCTCACAGCTGTGAACAGGCACGGTGGCTAATAGCTTTAGCCCTCACACTCGGAAAACTAAAGCAGGGCTGCGAGCAGGTTGAGGCCAGCCTGGGCTACAGATGGAGTCTCAAATACACAAAACTCTGTGCATGTGCGCGTGCGTGCGTGTGTGTGTGTGTGTGTGTGTGTGTGTGTGTGCGCGCGCGCGCATGTACACGTACGCATATATATATATGTATATATATTTGTGATTGGTCATCCTTGTCACCTATATCTGTGCTATACCCATCCCTCACTGCCGAGTAGAGGTCCACTGTATAACTGATACGCCATGTCTGATTTCTCCAGGTACCAGCAACGGACACTTGGGTGATGAACATTCCCATGCAACTTTTGGTGTGCATGTTTTCAGCTTTCTTGAGTGATGCAGAGAGTGAAACTCCAGGCTTGTATTTCAGCTATGCTGGCCCCTCGTTCCGCTCCCCCGAGCAGGCATCCAGTGGGCTTTCTTGGCAGGGACCAGCGGCACCCCAATCTCACTCCTCTGCACTGCTTCCAGGTTCCTATGACTACACACCTCTGGCCTGGAGACAGGCTGCTCTCCAGCGTAAGGAAGGTTTCTGCTAAGACAAACCTAAGACAGTAGGTGACCACAACAGGTGGCCCTAGCAGTCGCAGAATGTACCAGAGCCTCTGGCCCCACTCGGGCTTTCCCTGTTCCCTGACTCCGGCCCAGGTTAGCCCTGAGTAGGCTGAAACACAGCCTCATCCTCTACATGAGCCAGAAGTCCTTTGAGAGCAGAGCGTGGACTCAGCTATCTGAGTACTAACGTGCTATTCCAGGCAAACACTGTTCCACAGACATTTAGTGAAAAAATGATGGCCACCCTTCAGAAACCACGGGTTTGAGCATTGACTTAGGTTCCTCTCGCTGTGATGAAATCACAATCTACTGTAAGAAGCCACGGCAGCGGCTCAAACTGTGCAGGGACCTGGAGGCACAGGGCGTGGAGGGGTGCTGCTTTCTTACAGAACCCAGGACCACCAGCCCACGGGTGACACTGCCCGCAACAGGCTGGGCCCTCCTGCACCAGTGACTAAAGAAAATGCTGCACAGGCTTGCCTACAGCCCGATCCCCTGGAGGCGTTTTCTTAACTGAAGCCGTCTCCTCTCAGACTACCCCAGCCGGCATCAAGTTAACGTAAAGCTCCCCAGCATGGGATGGTGGGAATGAATACGCTTAGCAGTTACTACACCCAAAGAAAATGCCTCTTTCCTTTCCTTTACAAGGTCTCTCTATGGCTTCTACTCCACAGCCCTGCCTCTCCTCCAGGAGGCCTGGACCACCACAGCAGGCTGGAATTTGAGAGCTTTTAGAACAGAATTATCTTTTTCTGGTGTGTACAAGTGCTCCCTGCTGTGGAAAATGGAGAAGTCAGTGGTCACTGTGAAGCTCCTGACTTTCCTTTGGCTGTCTGGAAGCTAGAAGGCACAACCACTTTAGTGTGCCCTCGCCTCTGACTTTCGTCAAGTGCCTTTGGCCACGGCTTCCTGACACTTTTCTTTTATTCTTTTTTAACATTACTGGGTACACTAGGGTCTATTCCTAAACTAGAGTCAATATATTTGGACTAGGATTTGTTCCTTCTTCCCCACCCCAAGTGGGGGTGGGGAACCTAATACAAACCCCAGAACTGTCAAAGTGGAACTTGTTCTGACTGACTTAGGTCTAGGAAATCCTCTCCCTAAAAAATTATCTATAAACTAGGAAGTGGAGCAAAGGTCTACGATGCCAGGAGATGAACATGGCAGAGTGCTTGGCCTGTGCTTTCCTCATCCCCTCAGCTCAGTTGGTCTTTCTCTTAGTTTTCTGCTGATGGGATAAAACACCATTATCAAAAGCAAGTTGGGGATGGAAGGGCGAGTGGCTCACATGTGTGACATAGTCCATCGCTGAGGGGTCGGGACAGGAGCCTGGAGGCAGGAGCTGAGGCTGGAGTCACGGAGGAGTGCTGCTTGCTGGTTTGCTCAGCCTTTCCTGTCATTTTGGTTGTGAACCTAGCTCTTCACAGCTGAGCCGGCTCACCAGCCCTTCTTTAACAATTCAGGCTCACCTGCCTAGGGATAGCCCTGCCCCCGAGGAGCTAGGCCCACTCCTCTCAAATTGTTAACCAAGAAATTGCTCCACAGATGTGCCCACAAATCCCCTCTTCCCAGGTGATTCTAGCGTGTGTCCGGGTGAAAAACTAACGGTAAAATGACAATAAGATTTATCAAGGACACAGTGCTGACTTTGTGAAAAGTTAGATTTTTCAGTTCTCTAATTCAAGTAGCTCAGAGGCAGAATGCCCCCTATTGTCAGTTTGTGGTCACTGGAGCCATTATAAAGACTTCCATCCATGAGCTCAATTGTCAATTTTCCTTTCCTATGTAGTTGTACCTAAAGGATAGATATTTTCTCATTTCTCCTTCCTCTCTATGATTATTCTATAAATTCAAAGTTTTGGGGTCCCAGAGGGACAGTTTAACACAGATCTAATTTGTACTCTCTCTCTCCCTCCCTTACCCCCATCAAATTGTTTGAAACACCAACCCAACACCTATCCTCCCCCAACCCGTTTCCTTGCCAGCTCAGAGGTTCCTGGAGGACAGGCTGCACCTGGGTGATTTTCTTCTTGAAGTCCTCCTGTGTGGAGGAGCTCTTCCTGCCCTGGGCGGGCCTCAGTGGCATGTCTCATCACCCATAGCACAGGCCGTACAACTGACACCACGGCCTCTGGCGAGCTCATTTCAAACGCGCATTCTGTGGTCCACTGGCCACCTAGATTATCTCTATTCAGGTCTGTATGTATCACAGAGGCTGTCCACACCGCACCACACAGAAGACAGCCACCCTGGGTTTTCCCACAGAGCCTCGGCTTTCAGACAGCAACCTCAGCTGTTTGTCTTGTCACAATAGTTGGGGACAGGCAGCAATGGCTACGGCAAGAAGGTTGGCCTGCCTCATGAGCCCTTCCTGTTTACCATACCCAACCTTATAAGGATAGCCTGCAAGTCGCCACAGCGGCTCCGATTTCAAGACAACAAATGGCCACAGTCAGGCCAGGAGAACAAAGCTCCCAGGCAGTCCCACAGGGAGACCTGTGGAAAGAAGGCTCAGAGGGCTGCTGGGAAAAGGACTGTCTACTACTTAAATGTGAACTTATCATACAAGCCTACAATTCCACCCCTGGCAAGCCATGAAAGAGAAATGAGGGCATGTCCACACAGGCACGTATTTCTATAAATTCTTAGAGCAACACTTTTCATAAAAGCCCCATGTTGGAAATAATACAAGTTCCTAACAACTGGCAAATGGGTTGTCCAAATTCAATATTCATAAAAAGGAAAGTAGTAATACATGGAAGACTATTATGCCTGATGTGGAATACCGAATACCCGACCCCTTTAATGCCGACAAAGACTGAAGGGTACGGGTGAGACAGAGCTCAAAGACCGAACGTAGCTGGGCATTAGAATAAAGAGTAACTGCAAATCGGCACCAGGAACTTTTCGGCAGAACATAGAAATGCTTTCCAACTATCTTTGGTGGCGAGTGAAAAATTTCTAGAGAGAGAAATGCTGCTGTTGTCATGCAACCTCAAGCTCATCTGGAACTTACCACACAGCTGAGGCTGATCTTGACCTCTTGACTAGCCTGCGTCAATCTCCCCGGTGCAGGCATGACGGCCATACATTATCATGTCCAGCCTAGTATGTAAATTATATCTCAACACATGGGGGGGGGGGCTTTCTTACTAATGACCTATGCCTGTCTTACCTGGACTAGCTGGAATTTCTGGCTTTCTCATTCTTTTGTAACTTTGGAGGCATTTACCAAACTAATGAAAAATATACTTACAGGTCTTTTCAAGAACAGTCCCCAAACTTAGCACCTCTCTAGGCCCCAACTCAAGGTTTAAAGCCACATGATCATGAACAGAGAGCCACCTGAAACCACTAAACCCAAGTTAGACCCAGTAGAAAGGAGCCTTAAGGTTACAAACAGCCCCAAGTTCATACCCTGTGGGCTTGGAAAGAGCCATCTGGAGTTGTTTTTCCCGTATGGAGGGCAAGGTGAAGTGACGTTCCATTCTCCTGCATGCATGGACAGCTTGGCTCTCTCAAGGACTTTCTCTGAGGACAAGGATGTTTACTGAGAACACTGAGCTAGTGTCCCAGAATGCGACCATCACCAATCTTCCCTAAAAGATCCCAGATGTGTGGACCCCACCAGCTCACCACATCTAAACGAGAAGACGCCAGGCTGTCAGGGAGCTACTGACTTACAGTAAATCCTTTGCACCTGATTCTTCTTTGCAGCGACGTCACAGGCTCCCGGATGCATAGGCCCTTCCCCCATGAAGGTCCAGGAAGGGGAGGAGATTCTCAAAGGAGCTCAGGCGGTGACCCCATCTCCCAGGAACCCGAGGTTTCCATCAATTACCGCTCTGTGCATGCCCCTCACCGAGGCATTTACCCACGTCCATCTGAGTGGGGCAGAGGACTGTGGGTTTGTGCCACCACGGCCGAAGCAGCAGTTGGTTCCGGCTCACCCGTGCCAGCCTGCCCTTTCCCACTGGGGATGGGCGGCAGTGGGTAGGCAGGCAGGACTCCCAACGAGCCACCCTACACTGGGCACAAATCGGGGCGCCTTCATGTTTTCTCATCAGCCAGAGACATGGAGGCTCGCCTTCGTATGTAAAATGACACTCTGGGACCAGGGGTGGGGCTGTCCAAAACCACTAAGTAAGAATGGGGCAGGCAGTTCATTTTTCAGAAGCCCAGAGTGCTCCTCCTCCAATGAGAACATGGCACTGCAAAGTCAAAATATCATTGAAATTTTATTTTTCTATCTCAGTTTTCAGTAAAAAGATTCAGAGAACTGATTGACACATATCATAAACTTTCACCCATGTACAATATATACACAGCGTTGCTACCGTCTCCTTTTCATTGAACCAGGTGTCATTACCTTTGTTCAAACCAAAGTGCAAATGAGGAGAGGATAAAGGGAAACGGGGTGGCCTTTAATCTCAGTAACTGTATGTGCGTCCCCACGGGGAAAGCGCATGGAGGAGACATTAACATCCCACAGGCTGGCTGCTAAGTCAAGCGATGGGTGCCAAACCGCAAATTTCCAATGATGGTCATCCCCGTGGAAGACCTTCCTGGTTCGCATTTGTCATCACGTCATTAGGTGAAGCCTCTCCCAGTGCAAATGTGATGCTGATCACGGTCTGGCTCTTACGGTGATTGCTAAAATATAGTCCATCCTAATGTACATGCTATAAAATATGCTAAAATGCTGATCTTCAGAGCTCTGTGAAAAGTAAGTGCTCACTTGTTCTTATATGGTTCAATGTATACCCAAAGTCTATTTGAGAAAGGCTTTTCCTGCAACCCCAGATAGTGCCAGTTTCTTCCTTTGTTTAGAAGAATGTTGATTTTTCTGTGTGTTTAGTAAATGCTCTCATAATTCCATCCTGCAACACCTCACAATCCCATAAAAGCATGGTGGGCAAGGAGAAGCTCCATTATCTGCAAGCACGTTTCTGCGTGCAGACGGCCACATTTCCAGGGCATGTTCCAATCTAAGGTTTTCGCTGTTTCTTTGGTGCCTGCAACTCTTCCTCTGATCAACATCTGGAGTAGGGAGTGGGGCAAACAAAAGTAGGGGACGTTGGAATGAACGCACGTCACCCGACTGAAAAGTAATCACCGCCTCGCGTGATGGTGCCTTCACCGGGCTTCAGGCAGAGGCGGGAGTGACTCGGGCTGGATGTAGCCCTGGGTCACTCGTCACCTAGAGAGGCCACCGATGGCCTTCTCAGGACTGAGGGTCACTGTGTCTGCAGTGTCGCTCTACACAGCGTGAGTGTAGAGCGCATGATGGCTACAGCTGCCCAAAACCAGGTGCATCTACAGCGGGAAGGATGTGTGTGATGACTCAGACTCACTTCTAGTTTAGGCCAAGTATTAACCAAAATTTACAATGGCAGAACCGGTCGTTTCGTTTGACCTGCTGAGAGTGGCTGTAGGGCACACACAGCGACAGGAGGTTGAACAGGCGCGTGCTCAGGCTTTCCTCTAGGCTGGTTCCAGCGTCCAGCCCCAGCCGAGGAAGGTGTGGTATTCTTGTGCTTGTGTCCTTGGTGGCTATTATTTCTGCTTGTTTTTTATTCTTGGATTTTGTGACATAGGGGGAAGAGCAATGTGACAGAGGTTAGTTACCACCAGGGAGCTGGCCCTGGTCGGGGTCCTTGGGCAGAACTCTCTTCCTGCCTGTTGAGGTGTACAGCGGGCTGGAAGGAAGCCCTGCCTGCCATGCAGGCCTCACCACCCCAAGCATGGGACTCAGGGAACCGAGGAAAGCAGACGCTCCCACCAGGCCAGGGGCAGGGGTAGAGGGGGACCTGCAGCCTTAGAGGCACCGGCCCTGCCCCAGCCCCCTCGTGAGGGATTCCCAGCGGGAGCCTCGTGCTGCTCTCTTCACTCAGCACCCCACTTCTGTGTCTCTGGGGAAGTTGGTTGTGTTTCTCCAAAAGGTTCATCAGAAATGGATTCTGACACCTTCTTTTTAAACAAATCAGGAAGGCTGAAGCCTCTAGCTTCTGAATTTTGAAACTGCTTAACGCCAGGTGCTTGCCCTTGGCAGATGACTACTTCTCTGAGAGGAACAGTCAGCTGGAGAGCAGCCCGGAAGTGGGCACCTGCCTGGTGTGTGACCTGGGGGCCACCCCAGCATCATGAACAAACAAACAAGGGAGGGGGAGGAAAGAGAGAGAAGTGGACAATCGTTCTTTTTCTCGCTTTTTTAATCTAACTCGGCCCTCAGCAATACTTGAGCTTAGAAGAGGAGGCGGCCCTGGAGACCTGGCTTTGCATGGCGCCTGCGGAGCATTACTTACACAGAAGGGGCAGCTCCTGGTGCAGAGGTCAGTGTTCCTGCAAAAGATCACACTACCAGGCATGACCCTGAGGCCTCGCTGCATGGTGTTTGGCTCTTTAAAACACAAATCTCCTAAGTCATGGAACTCAGCAAGTGAGGGCAGAGCAGTTAATGTTGGAAAACGCGTCTTAGAGGAGTGCGGGACCTTTCCTGGGCCAGCGTCCGCCACACGCTCATCACTTAGATCATATATGTTTGTTAAATATTCACAGTCTTATCAGAGAAAGAAACATTCATATCGGCAACAGCCGTGTCCATCAAGCTTTCAGCCCCGTGCTGGCTCAGTGCATGACTTCACTCAGAGCTGTCCTGTGGGCTCCTCCCGGGAAGTCTGTCCTCAGGCAGCTACATCTTCAAGGCGGGCTGCAGGATCCCCTTCTCGGTGAGGTGAATCTTCAGGGTTCTGTAGATATTTAGCTGCTGCTCTGGCTGAAGTACCAACAGCTGCTGGAGCACTTTGCTGGGATTCGGACCCCTGGTGACAAAGCAGAGAGAGAAAACACCTTTGTTCACAAGGTTTGCACAGGGGCGAGCAAACCTGTGCACAGGCTGCAGGGCCCGCTCCTAAGTGCTCAGCAGCCACCTTTACAGGACACACACAGCTCTTCAAAGGCCCCCACCAGAGTGGCCAAGTGCTCGGGAGAGAGTGGCAGGGGGCCTGACCACCACGCCTTGATAGGCAAGGAGGGTGGGCACAGAGGGACAGGAGGCACAGATCTAAAGTCTACAGACATTCTGTACGGGCAACCTGGTGAAGAGCAGACCTCACGCCAGCAGACACAGGGCAAAGCAAAAGGAGAGCACAAAGAGAAATTGCCGTTTTTGCTTCAAAGAGACTTCTAGACCATGTAAGGCACCTTGATGAAGAAACGCCCTCAGGGAACTGTGATCATTTATCCAAGAGACAAAACACGAGAGCTCTGCACCAGAGCCCCTGCCCAGGATGTACCAAGCAAGGCCACACCTCCTCTGCTCTTTGAAAGGAGGACAAGGCCAGCCCTGGCCTCCTGGCTCCTCTGCCGCACCAGCTACATGACTTCTGGGCAATCCCCCGGGCCATCACTCCCTCTCCCGTTCCTGCCCTCGGGTGTGCAAGCTAGCTGGGACAAGAAGTGCAGAGAGTTCTGGACGGGACTGAAAGCCTCACACCTGGGCCTCTGGTAACGCTGTCGCAGCCATGGGAATGCGGTTTCCCATAGCCTGGCCTGGAGAGCTCGACTTCACACGCTCTGTACCTGCATTTCTAAAACTGTGCACTGTGAAATCAGACAGGCGTGGTAGCTTACAGCTGTAAGCTCAGCACTGGGTATGCTGAGACAGAAGAATTACCATGAGTTCGAAGCCAGGCTGGACTATACAGTGAGTTCCAGGTCAGTCTGGGACACTGTCTTGAAACAAAACAGACCCCAGACCTTAAATTCTTTGTGTTTAATTACTGTCATTAACCTTCCCCAGGGCAGGTGCAGAAGAGGGCATGTGTGAACAATGGTACGGAGGATGGCACAGGCTTCTGAGCCACATCAGACATAGGTGAGTAAATGATTTATCACACAGGTTAGACCAGAATCCTAAGAACTAGAAACCCCAGCAACAAAGCAGTGTCTTCTCAGGCGCTGCCACAGTGGGGACGAACAGAGGCACAGTTCATCCTGAAAACCTTTGATTTAAAATAGCAATGACACAGACACGCAGGGCGGCCATCCCATGATCGCCTTCATGTCTCAAGGCAAACTGGCAGAAACCTGTGCCCATGTGCCCCTCACAGCCAAAGTCCACTCAAATGACAGCCCAGCTTGTCTTGTTGCATTCCGTGGCGTAACCCCAAGCAGGTGCCCACAGAGGAAGGAACCATCCCGGCTAGTTCTGCTGCACGGAAGTGACATCATCAAGTGCTTCCCACTAGCTGGATCCAAACAGGCCAGGGATCTGCTTTCAGGTGGCTGGGGCTCAGCATGAGCACAGATAAACTCTGTCTTAAAGAGTGTGAGCTGATGCCCTAGAAACCTACAGCTTCTGAAAAATAAAACTTTGCTCTGTTGTTGGTTTTGGTTTGTTTGTTTGTTTTGTTTTTAAGGATTTAACCATAAATTACTAATACCAAAAGTCTATCAACAAGGAAATGCAATGCAAAAAGACAAAAAATGGCCAATGGGCGTCATAAAAAAAGTAAAACAACCAGAAGAGAAAAACATTGTTAAAAGTGAAGGTAAGTTAACGTGGAAAAGAGAAAGCTGAGAAACCCTGTGCAAACACCCAAAGCAAGCTGCTGGAGCCTTCCTAACATGCCAGGCTCTAACAGGCGGGCTCTGAGACGGGCACGAGACACGACCAAACAGGGAGTTCCTCGGAGACACAGCAACGGTAAGCTAATGCATCTCAGTACAAGCTCAAGAGAGAGATGATTTAAAATGTTCATGTTTCTACTCAAGTAGTAAAATGGAATGGCCTGTAATCACGCAGGAGACTCCACCCCCCTCTCTTTAGGTAGGCACCAAGCACCCTCAGCTCAAGCACCACCCTGAGCTCTAAGGAGGACTGAATCCCACAAGATGTTACCTCCAAAGCTGGCAAGCTGGACTGTTGCTTCAGTGAGGACCTAGCATGCACCAGAAAGGGTGATGTGGCGGCCGGTGAATCAAGCTTCCAAAGTTAACAGTGGAAGTTTGAAAAGGGCTCTTTCAACCACACTGGCAAATATCGATGAAGGAAGAGGAACAAGACAGTCTTGATTTGTTTGGAAATTAATCAATCTACTTCTAAATAATGAGTGTGATAAAGAAGCTAGGGGTACAGAAAATTAAAAACTTTGCCACTCCCTGATAAAAATGTACATTCTGTATAGTGTGTACATAGTGTACACACAGTAATTTTATCATGTACAAACAGGAGGAGAATAAAGTTGTGTTAAGGAGGATGCCTGTAGTCTTAGATAAGAAGGCTGAAAACCAACAACTTCGGCTTTACCTTTAAAAGCTAGAAAAAGAACAAATTAAACTTTAAAAATATAAACAATGTTTAAAAATGAGAGCATAAATTAATGAAGAAGAAAACAAACATACCACAGAAAAGGCTAATGAAATCTTGATTCTTTGAAAAGGTAAATGAAGTTGGTAAATTTTAAGGTTGCAACCTGCTTCCCCCAAAAGATGAATATAAAAATCCTTATACTGTATGGATAAATATTTTAGGTGTATATGTATGAATTTCTAAATGTAAGTTTACCTCTAAGTAGGTAGTGAAAACAGATTTTCTGTGACTTTCTGGGCCCCCATGGAGACCAGGGAAAGCACATCACCAAATCATTACTATTGGCTTTCCCATGCCACTGTAGGGCAGATCTGCAATGTTAATATTCAGTAACAAGCATTCACCAGGCAGGCCGGTCCTCCTGCCCCTCACACATGCAGCCAGATTCTGTCTGCCTGCCTTATTTTTCCATGGCTCCTGAAACCAATTTTTTTTTAAGTTAATCTTTTTTTAAATAATTAGTTTATTCATTTTGTATCCCACCTGTAGCTCCCTCCCAATCCCACCCTCTCTCCCTCTTCTTCACCCATGCCCTCCCCCAGTCCAGTGATAGGGGAGGTCCTCCTCCCCTTCCTGCTGATCCTAGTCTATCAGGTCTCATCAGGAGTGGCTGCTCCCCCCTGAGGGGGAGGTGATCAAGGAGCAGGGCAATCAGTTCATGTCAGAGACAGTCCCTATTACTATGGAACCCATTTGGACACTGAACAGCCATGGGCTACATCTGTGCAAGGGTTCTAGGTTATCTCCATGAATGGTCCTTGGTTGGAGTATCAGCCTCAGAAAAGACCTCTATTACTTCTTAATCACCCACTGCAGACCCCCGATCCCTCAGCGGGACACTCTGAGGACAGGGGCTCCCTTTGCTTTAGTCTCTGCTTTGTTCATCACTAGAACATTCTTCCACAAGTCAGGGACACTCCAGCAATAGCTGGGCTGAATGAATTGTCTCCTTAAGGGCAGCGCACAGTTAAGAAATGCTGTCTGCTCGTGTTTTGAACCCAGCGTGAGCCACATTCACTGGGTCCTTTTACTGGGTCTTTTAATCCAGTCCTGCTGGCAGTCATGGTGTATGCTACCTTCAAGCTGCTCAAATGCTTTAAAAACAATGAAGATTGAACCCTACTACTCAAAGCTATGATTCCATTCAACTTGACATTATAACCACCATTGACAGAAACAGTTAAACTAATGGAAACTCAAAGGAGTCGAGCAATGAAAAGTGCTTGCGCTTGTCTTTGGTAGAACAGTACCTTACGAAACTCGTGATGTACACATGCACGAAAGTTGCCATCAGATACTGACAGTCGAACCTGTCCATTATCCCGCCGTGTCCAGGGATAGTGTTTGCGAAATCCTGCAGAAACAAACAAATGTACAAAAGCGTCACCTGCATCACATCCTGCTGTGTAAATGTTCACAGACCTTATAAGGGAAACAACTTTCCTATTCATTTTCCCCAACAAATACAAATAAGTGATATGACAGCCAACAGATTGAAATGATATTTTTCTTCAAATCTCCATCCAATAATGATTTCTGAATTGGCCTACAGCCTTGAAAGAACACGAAATATTAAGTTAAGTCTGGGATTTATTCTCACTAAAAACATTTTTTTAAATATAGTCTGTTGGCTATGTCTATCTAGTTCATGACTGCCTGCGCCCCTGTGTGGCCCAGGCTGCGTGGGAGCTGCCTCGTGCTTCACAGATGCCCACATGGCACCAGCTCGTGTTTCTCCGGTTGTTGCTGCTTTGGAACACCCCAGTGATGGGCAGCTCTTTAAGCACTGAGGTGAAAAGAGCAGCAAAGCCACTGGCCCACGGAGTGCGAGCGCCCACTGCCAAGAGGCTTCCACGAACTCACCTGGCAGGAGCACCCACCGCTTGAGCCCTAGGGAGCTGAGGTGGCCCTTCTAGCACACACCAGGCACCTCATACACACGACACACACCTTCAGACTGAGGAAGAAAAAACCCTTCCTTCGGCGAGAAACCTCAGAGGCCATTGTTTAAAACGGCATTCTAAATGGCTATCCATTTAAAACAGTTACTGAGAAGTTCTTTGACTAATTTTTGCCAGCCCCTTTCCTCCCTTCTCTGCTCACTGAAGCTTGAGGGAGCCTCAGCCTGATCCCGCTCTGCAAAGCAGTCACCCTGTGCAGCCTCAGCTGTCGCCCCTGACTGGACTGTTCCCACCTTCCCCCATGGGGCGGGGGTACCTTGAGGCCAGGGACCTAGTAGGCTGCTTGTGTTACCACAGTGCTCCTCAGGGCGGAGGCTGAGTCCACGAATTTCCCTGGTCAGCCTGAGGTCTGTGTGGTGTGCTCCCTGAGGTCTGTGTGCTTCCTGAGGTCTGTATGCTCCCTGAGGTCTGTGAGATGTGCTCCCTGAGGTCTGTGTGGCGTGCTCCCTGAGGTCTGTGTGTGCACTTGCCTAACCCCGTGTCCTCAAAGCTTCTCTGTCCTTGCACTCACGTCAACTCACTTCCTCAGGCTTCTAAGAACTAGCCGCATCCTTCCTTCAGATCTCAGCTCCAACACCACCTCCTCAGAGCTGCCTTCCCTATGCGACATCTTCACTAGCCACTCTAGCCCTTAATGAGCCAGTTCTGCCTTCACACAGACAGGGAGGCGGGCTAAGATGACACACTTTACGATGACCCAGTTCTCCTAAAGCGTAGGGACAGCTTTAAGTGTCTGGACCAGGATCAGCCAACCAGATCCCACAGCCCAAATCCAGCCCTGCAGCATGTCTTGCGAACAAAGTTTTACTGAGACATTCACAGACACGTCTGTGTGGCAAGCCTCATGCTGCAGCAGTAGAGTTCAGAGAGCAAAGGCTGTGGTGGAAGAGCGTTCTTGGAAGCCTGACAACAAAGTCTGAAACCCCCTAGCAGCAGGGCCAGAGCTCCCTCCCCGAAAGTGCTTCTGCAGAGTCCTTCAAGGCAGACTGGGAAGATGCTGAGCTGCGGACCACTTGTGGCCAGATTCCTGACGTCTGGAAAGCGCAGGTCTGGGTTCACACCAGCAGTGAGGGGACTCCACTTCCAGAAGAGGCCAATACACTTCAAAGTGAACAAATTACGGCCTGGCCAAACCTACCCACCCAGCCAGGTGGCATAGCTCGGAGGCTGAAACAGATTTCAGGGACGGCGGGATCTCCCGGGGCCTAGTGTGACCCGTTGTGGGCCGCATCGCATCTAACTATGTGCACTCACTATGCAGCACAGACTGTGGAAACGCACCTTGATTTTGAAAGCTCTTTTGAATCCACTGGCGAAGAAGCCTCCAAACGGGCCAATCAGTGAAGCAAACGTTGAAAGGGCAACGCTGTGTATCTGGAAGGGATACAGGCGCACGGTTTCCTACGGAGGAAGAAAGAGAGGACCGGCTGCATTAACAGTGACTCCCTCATGCCACATGACCCAGCAGGCTCAGAGTCAGCACAGGCCACACTTTCGTTAACTAAGCTCTGAAGACCATGGGCGAAAAGCGTTATCACTGGCAGTCTCCATGCCCGGTGCTGACTCCCTGCCCAGTGCCCACTGCCTCACTGTCACGCCTGCTCACTGTCACACCTGCTAGAACTGCGAGAGCCTAGCTCAGCTGTGGCTTTGGAAATAGCTGTGTGGAAAGCTCATGCTTTAGTTCGCTCCTTCATTTGCTCTTTTGGATGTAGTTCTTTGTTCTTGTAATTACAGGATTTGTTTTGGTTTTATATTTTATAACACTAATCTTAAATGATGAAAATAGCAAAAAGTTGTCGTTGTTGTCAAAAGCAAGTTGAAAGCTATGGAAGCACACAGAAATAAGTCTCTTAAAATACTATTAAGGGGTGGTGGCCTGCACCTGTCATCCTAGCCTTTCAGAGGCTGGCACAGAAGTACCGTGAATCCAAAGCCAGTCTGCTACATGTTAAGACCCTGTGCCAAACAAAACCAAACCCGTCGAAGTGAGCATGAACAAAAGGACCACAAAAGACAGGGAATTACCGAGCAGACCTTCATATTCATACACGTGCACAGCTTTTCCCCCTACATAACTACGGACTAACAGCAGCGCATGGTGGGGTCCAGGGAAGATGCTCAGCCCACCAAGTTTGAGATCTGCGCTCAAAGCAGCAGCGTTGCTCCAAGCTGAAGGCTGATTCTGGCTCTTGTTTTATAGCGTGCAACAGGAGGCATGGATAGTGAGAGAATGTGTGGGTCACATCTTGAGCCCTCCTACGCCAATCAGCAACTGAGAAAACACCCCACAGATGAGCCCACAGGACAATCTGATGGAGGCAGCCCTTCAGCTCAGGTCTCCTCTTCCCACAAAAACCAACCAGCCTACTCTGCTTCTCACTGTAATGATGCAATAAGAGACAGGCGGTTCTCCTGGAGAGCACAGCAGACGTCCTGAGGAGGGACACCTCAGAGATGCTTTCAATGTGGCAATGGGAAAACTCAGTTTTAGAAATTTTAGAAATATTAATATCAACCCCTAAAAATCAAGGGCATCAGTTGAAAACTGATGAGTCTTAAGTTTTATATTGATTTGAATCATATCAAAAACATGTAAATTTTATTCAAATCATTTATCTGTAATATTTTTTTAAATTTATTTTTAAATGTTTTTTTATTTTTATTTTATTTTTTCTTATCAGTTACATTTTATTAACTCTGTATCCCAGCCGTGTCCCGATCCCTCATTCCCTCCCAGTCCCTCCCTCCCTCCCTCATCTCCACCGTGCCCCTTGCCAAGTCCACTGATAGGGGGAACCTCCTCCCCATTCATCCGATCCTGTTTTATCAGGTATCTTCAGGACTGGCTGCAAAGCTCTCCTCTGTGGCCTAACAGGCCTGCTAGTTTAAAAATATAAACTAAACTGCTATAAGAATTTGAATCATGATGCAGAACTTCCTAGTATACAAACATACAAATGCCGTGGAATATTTGATATTGTTTAAGATGATGATATACAGTGCACTTTGATACCTGTTTTAAAAAGTGGCAGCAGCTCCCTGGGGAATGACTCTCTAACAGTGCTAGCTGGCCTTCGGCTCTTACCTGGCTCAGCACCGCCTGCAGGAAGGGAGGGAGGAAGTAGTTCTGAAGCTGGAACAGTTCAGAAGGCTCGCACTCAGTCACAAAGGAGTTGACGTCGCTTCGGTATTCCACTGGGCACACGAAGTATTGGTATTTGGACAACACATAGGCAGCCTGCAGAACAAAGCAAGAGTTCATGAGACAGCGCCCAAGTGAAAGGAGGCTGTGTCCCAGAGGGCAGAGCCAGATGCCAGGATGTATTTACAAAGTCAGAAGGTCGGGATGGTCCCAGGAAAAGCCCTGAAAGACCTTTAGAGAACAAAAGAAGGTTTGAGAGCTGTTAGATCTCCATATAAGCTAGGGAAGGGGCAGGCTAATGTCATCCTAAAAGAGAACTGGAGGAGGTCTCACTTTGCGATTTATCTTCTTATCATCCTAAGTGTGTACGCACGATGTGTGTGCCCCGGACAGCTGTGGCAGTCAGTTTTCTCCTTTTTCATGGACTCTGGGGATCAAACTCCAATCTCCAGCGAGTCCCCATGTCCCTTTATCCTCAGAGCCTTACTTTCTAAAAGTCTGCATAGTTACTCTTAGCCTAAGAAGACATGGTAAAGGAGTGGACTATAAACTTGGGGCTCTGCACACAGACATATACTAATCTCAGCAGCGGATACAAAGTCACTAGGCAAAGAGTGCACAGACGTGCAACGTGGAAGGAGACCCTGCCCCTCCCACGCCCAGGGTGCCCTGACCCAGCTGCTAATCACTGCCCTTTTTAAAATTAGCCATCCTCAGCCATGGAGATGAGAGGTAATAAAACACCTTCTTGTACATTTGCATTTCTACACTAAAAGGTACACCCCACTGTTCGGCTAACCCGAACCTAACCCGAACCTTGAGAACAGCACGATTCAACAATGATTCTAGGAATAGGTACCAATTGCTTCCTTCTTGGCTGTAGGTTACGTTTTAAGGGCTCTTTACTTTATCCAGTGGTAGGACTTTCCTTATAAAATTTTTAAATAACAAACTCTCACAGTATTACTTAGCTTGGTATAAAACTTAGATAGGAATGGATCCCCTGTATGTATCAATGATTACTAATATTCAACCTCTAAATTTGGGTTATTACTACACTATGTTTGGATGTGATATTTTATATCAACCATAGCTTTCTGGGACTACACCTAAAAATTTGAATTCCTTAACAGTAATTTCTTTGTATATTTTTATTTTACCTAGTCATTTTAAAGTCCCCTTTTTGATTATCACCAGATACCTTTTACCATAGTAATTTTATTATTTGAGGAGGGAGGTTGACCCACTGTGTGGGTCTGGCTGGCCTGGAACTCACAATGTAGACCAGGCTGACTCTGGACTCACCAAGATCTACCTGCCTCTGCCTCCCCAGTGCTGATGCTGGAAGCCTTTAATAAGACCTAAGCTCTAGTAGGGCTAGGGATGTGGCTCAGTGGTAGAGTACTTGCTCATCACGCTCAAGGTCCTGGGTTCAATTCCCAGTATCCAAACAAACAATGCCCTAAAATCCTGCAATCATGTGCTAATATTTTAAGTACGGACAAGCTGGGCTCCCAGCAGGACCAAATCTTTGAGCCAGTGGCCACTAAGTGTAGGGAGGTGGATGTGGGTGTCACCTGCACGCTGCTCGGTACCTGTCCTGGAATCTGAAGAGCAGCTTTCCGGGAAATGACAACAACAAAGCACACAGCGGTGGATCTGTAACACAGCTGTACTCTGGAATCCCCTGAGAAAGGCCACCACCAGGGGACCCTGTGGGGACACAGATTTGAAGCTTCCAGGTGATCTGCTCTGTGACCAGGATGGCAGGTCACATTGTACGATGTAATAGGTAAACAAAACTGGTTCTACTTAGCGGCTTGTTTTAAAATTTCATATACAAGTACTAGAATTACTTCATTTTCAGGCCCCATGATCCTGTCCCCAACTCCTTTTGTGCCCCGCTGACTGCTTCTCACATTCATAATCTCTTATTTAATTATTCCTGTTTTACACAATCACCTACACAGATATGTAAACACAACCTGCTTATAGGTGTGTGATTCCAACTGACCCCTGAGGCTTGGATGACCTGGAAGGGCCTCATCTTGAGAAGACCCCTCCCTTAGCAGCCATTAATCGCTGCCCCCCTTTATCTGGTGGCGAGGCTTTGTGGGGTTTTCTGTATGTGCCGGAATGTAAGCAGCGCTGTCCGTGTGCGGGTCTTGTTTACATGATCTTTTTCTTAAGGCTCCATGGGGGCAGCTCCCTGGCATATAGAGGAGACACTGTCTTGTAGCAGCCATGGTCTTCTGGCCCTACACTCTTTCCTCCCGCTCTTCGGGGACGTTCCCCGAGTCTTAGACGTAGGGGTGGAGCTGTCGATGTGTTGGAGGGGGACGTCAGCCTGTCACCCACAGCTGAGTGTGGCTCACACATCTCAAACGAAGTCCTTTAATGCAGCAGGAAGAGATCATCAAAGAAAACCACGCTAATCAAAATGCGGAGAATAACTGAGTATAGGTGCCTATTCAGCAAATTTTGATAAAGATATTCTAGCATTTTGTGGGTTTGTAGGTTTAGAAAAGGCTAAAGTCTAACATGGGTTTTCAAAGTATAAATAAAATTAAAATCCTAAAAGACTCACAATGAATCCAAATATGACTGTGGAGAAGAAACCGCCAATGAATCCTTCCCAGGTCTTCTTAGGAGACAGCTATGGAGGCCGAATAAGATGGGGGTGGGGGTTATTATATAGAACACGTATAGAACCAGCGAACACAAGTGTCTCTACAAGTTCCCCAAAAGCCCTGTGCCCCACCCCCTTCTGGGTTTTGAGGCTGGGTTTCTCTGTGTGTAGTCCTGGTTGTCCTGGAACTTGCTCCGTAGACCAGGCTAGACTTGAATTCATAGAGGTCTGCCTGTCCCTGCCTTCCCAGTGCTGGGATTAAAGCCTGCACCACCAAACCTGGCCTTTCCTTCTCTCTTATTCGAATGGTCTAAAACTCCCGTTGCTCGCCCAGTGGTCATGATTTACCTCAGTGTCTTAAGAAGCACCTGGTGTACAGCAGAGCCTCAAGAGCGTGCGATGTGTTATGAATATCTAGTCATTTCTGTTAAGTGGCCTCGCGACCTTTACTTTCTTTCAAAAAGCTATGCATTCAATATTGAAATAATTTTCTCATGACGTGCATGCTCCTCTTGGGATAAGGTTATTAATCATCTCAAGTACATACTGCCAGTGCTGGCCTGACCAAAGAACAGAAGGAATACGACAAGGCCCAGTCACCAGCACTCTAGGTGGTGTCATTTGGGGCAGGTGGGCTAGGGAGTTAGGGTTCTGGTCTAGAATTTGCAGTCTTCCTGCCTCAGGCGCTCAAGTGCTGAGATTACGAATTTGTACTAGCATGTGCACCTCAGTCCTAAGATGTAAGATATATGAGATTTCCTTCTGAAAGGAAATGTTCAGGAGCTCCAAATTACACACGCCACACCCCATAGCCTATGTCTACCTTCAGTCAGAAAGGAACACATTGTGCTTCTATTAACAGACAGACACTGGGCGTGTTTCACAGTCTGGCCCTATTTCCCAGGCAATGAGGCACTCAGGAGAACACTCTGGAGGTAAGTCTGGAGCTTGGTGGTGTAGGGGATATGAGCAGAGACTCAGGAGTCTGTGCTCAGAATTGCCCATAAGTGCCACAGAAGGGAAAACTAAAATTTGTGTGGTGATTGGGCTGGCAAGGACAGGGCCACGCTCAGCAGGAAGGAATGGGTCACAGCCCAAGCTCCCTGAGCTCCCTGGAGACTTCTTCCCTTTAAGTTGAGAAGCCGCAAAGGTAAGCTGGCTGGCAGAGACGGTTTCTGAACAACCTGGAGACAGCCCTGCCATGGAGAAGGAAGCATGGCCCCTTCTCCTGGGACAGTCTGGTGTTTGCACTAGTGCCACCAAGCGGACGGATTCAAAGTGTGTGCTGAGTACTTCTGAAAGCGTCAAGCTGACTCACACCAGGTCACAAGTCAATTGCTCAGCCTCCTGGGCACACCACACAGCTAATCCTGGGTGAAATCACTTGAAAGGTGTTCAAGACCAGTCATGAGGGTTCCCGTGTGGCTCAGTCTCTCTCACGCACGTTAGTTCGGAGCCTGTGAACGCGCTGGCTGGGGCTGTGGCGGCAGCCTTAGAACGTGTCAGAGATGCACACCTGACAGGACACGACACCGACACACCGGCAGCCTGCCGCTCAGCCTGCTTCTGTGGGGCCGCCCACGAAAGGAGGGCTGGCAGAGGCGCTCTGAGGGGAGGGTTACCCAGGCCTCCCCAGGAGCAGGGCCTTCCTACCTCCTTCTCCACAGCATGAGGCTAATTCATACGGCAACAGTGGCCTCTGCGTCCTCCACAGCTACGTTCACCTCAGCCCAAGAATAGTAGCTGTGCAACTCCTACTGAACACTTTGCTCAGTATGGAAACTGAAGCCTACAAGAAGCCCCAACACACACACACAAAAAAGCTCTTCAAAGAAAAAAAAACAAGCTGGGCGGTAGTGGCGCACGCCTTTAATCCCGGCACTCAGGGAGGCAGAGGCAGGTGGATCTCCGTGTTTAAGAGGCCAGCCTCATCTACAGAACAAGTTCCAGGACAGCCAGGGCTACACAGAGAGAACCTGCTCAAAAAAAAAAAAAAAAAAAAAAATTAAATAAGTAAGTAAATCAGTTC
>NW_026596155.1:2696496-2713710 GCF_907164565.1 Psammomys obesus
AAAAAAAAAAAAAAAAAAAAAAATTAAATAAGTAAGTAAATCAGTTCTAGGAAAAGGTCTGATTTTTCATAAGAATTGGTTTCTTTTCTTCTCCCCCACCTTTTTTTTTTTTTTTACCAAAAATGAGATGTGAATAATTTAATTCCTGTCCTTGCCCTCACTGTGCATACACAGAACCAAAGCTAAGGCAGAATGACAGGGCAGATCCCATGTGCCTTCCTCCCTTGTCTTGGCCTTTTCCTATTTGCTTTAGCCCCTCCAGTCTTTTGTTTTCAAATGAACTTGGGCGTCTTTGGATGACAGTACACACAGATGGTGTACCTCACTCTTTTAGGAAGTTTAATGAAGGAAGGGACAGCTGAGGGGGCAGAGTCAAGGGAAGTCTTGGCTTTGGGGTTGCCAGAAAGGGGTTAAAGAACTAACTGAGTAAGGGTCAGGGAAGGAGAAACCAGCAGGATGAGATGAGCCATCACAAGCAGAGGAAAATGGAGCCAGTTCCCATTGAATAACCTGAACACGTGACCACACACTCAGTGGGAAAGCGTGGGCGTGCAGGAGATTCAAGGCATCCTGGAAATCAAAGACTCACAAGAGCACCAAACGCTCAAAATGTTCTCAGTGGCTGGGCTTTAAGGTTATGGGAAGGGCTTCCTTCTAATATTTCCATTACCTTAATTAAAGGAGTTCTTCCAAAAAAAAATCCAAAAAGGTAAGCGGTGATGTCATTGCAGATGACACTTGATATTGGAACAAGGAACCTTAAAACAGTAGCAGAGGAAAGTAAGTGTGGTTAAACAGGCAACAGGCATCCGGGTCACAGCTCAAAGTCAACCCACGTGACAACCCTTTAGCTCCTACAATGGACAGAGCAGAGCACATGACAAAGGCCTAGGAGAAACAGAAAACCCCAAACCAGCTCACTCTAAACTAAGACACTAAGAGAGCTCACTGCTCCGGAAACTATTAAATAAGCAATTGCTACAGTTACCAACATTTAAAGTTTAATTTTATGAGAAACAATGTAGGAAAAAAATCAGTTCTTTTAAGAGCAGCCTCATGAGGCGTAAATCAAGTCACTTTCACAGGCAGGGAATGAAGTGATAAGTCTACAGGAAGACTCAATGCAAATTCTTTCAGGGAAGGAATTAATTTTAATTCCTTCTATCTTTGCCTGTGACCCTGACAAACTCTGATCATTCTGCAGAACCTACTTATATAAGCAACACTTCTCCCTCAACTAAAGGTTTTATATGGCAATCATCCCCAAACTAGACTGTAAGTGTTCACACAGACACATGCAGAGTCTGATAAGCTGTCAGGTGGGCAAAACTTACCCTGGCAAAATTCCAGTTTCCTACAAAAGATTCTGGTAGGTGACTTCACGGGGGCCACGGAGGGAGAGGGCTCGTGTGCACTGTATGTACCCAGAGCTAATCAGCCTCTTCTCTGCTCCAGCTCACTTCTTCTTATTAAGCTGGATGACTTTTAATTAATAAAAGTGCTTTCTGAATCTGCAGAGCCCAGTGCTGAGGCACTCACAGCTCTGGAGCCGGCTAGAGGCCTGCTCCTTTCCAGAAGTGAAACAGAACCCGCCCAACTGTCACCTGGACACAACCGGCTTTCTGAAAGCAGACTCTCACATAGTTTTTGCATTCCTGTAAATAACATCTATTTTTTTTTTTTTTTAAGTAACATTCGGGTTGATTAGCATCTGAAAATGTAACTGGGTCTTGAGGAAGACTTTTTGCATTTTATTTGGAACTAAAAGAAAGAGTTCTAGCCATTAATGAAGCATTTGTGCTCAGTGGTCAAACAGTAGGTAAAACTCAGTGATTGTAATGGGATACATCAGGTGATACATTGTAGTGGGAACTGGAAAGCTACTGCCCGGCATTAGGGGGTTTAAGAGGCAAGACAGACAGACGCAAGCATAACACAAGGGAATCCCTTACCATATCATGCCTTCAAACAGATTTTGGATGACAAGATGTGACTGAGTAACGATTATCAGTAAAGTGACATGAGTCCATGCGAACTGTTAATAACCCAACAACACAAAAATTAGCAAACACAGCCCATCATACAGCCAAGGAGCAAGAGCAATTCTGAAACACAAATTTTCTGCCATGACTTCTGATCAGAATTTGTAAGATATGGTTCATACAAACAAAACAGGTGTGGTTAGTAGGTTACACTTCATATTGCCTACCGGAACCCTGAAATGAAAACGCTGGGCGAAACAACCGTAAGTTCTAGGTAGATGGGGTGCTAATACCGGGGAGATGTGCTGCCACAGAGCACGGTCTCGGCTCTCCCGCTCTGACGACTGAGAGGTTCCAGCTGCTGGGGTGTGGAGTGCAGCGCTGGTGGCTACACTCTGCCCTGCTTTGCTACGACAGCCTTCCCTGCAAGAGCTAGTCCTAGCTTTGGAGGACCAAAACTCTCTGCATTCAACTGCCCTTAAGTGCCATCTTTCATGCTGAAAGCTGATCTTTCTAGGTCTGGTCAACGACACTATGCAATTTCAACGTTTCAAAGCCTCTGCTGTTCTCCTGACCCGTCACCCTCACTCGTCACCCTCCCTCATCCCTCAGCCTGCGAGAAAGCTACTTCAGTGACTTTTACACAATTCCTAGGGGCAGAGTGTGAACCAAGAGCAGTCATAACTCTACACACTCATCTGATAAATCTCACTAGCAATTATGAAGTGATTTTTTAATAATTCAGATTTTTATTTACTCTTAAAAATTCATTTCTCATTTCAGCAAGACAGTTGATGTTAGTTGTTTTCTCCTATTCTGCTGGTATACATTTGAAAAGTATTTTATACTAGTTGCTTTAAAATCCATTTTTCTTTCAACAGGCAACATCATAAGTTGGCCCATTATATCCAGTAAGTCCTGTATTCACAAATTCAGGAGGAGGCCATAGATACACAGATCACAATGCATAGACTTGTTTTTCCTTGTCATTTTTCCTTAAGCAATAACTATTTCTGTAAGATTTGATTATGCTAAGTCTTACAATTAGCAAGAGTGATTTAAAGAGCACACGAGGATTCACATGGGCCATACAGAGCCCAAGGTTCTCGGGAGTGCATGGGGTCTGTATTCACAATGGTCTTAGAACCAGTTCCTAAGAGGAGGGCTGATTATTTCCGATTTGTGTTGCTTGCTTTTTAGGTATCATTAAGAACTTTACCATAGGATCCTCTGAAATTAGAAATGTAGGAACTATTGTAAATTTCCTGGCAATAATAATTTGTAGACTGTTTCCTTAAAAAAAAAAAAAAAAAAAAAAAAGCCCAAATGGGAAGTATGATCCAATGTTAAATGAGCCTTGCTGTCATTTTGCACCTCTCAGCGTTTCGCTTCAGACTCCCAGTTAGCGCCACTATAAGAAAATGAGAAGTTCACTGTGTAAAGAAACCATAGGAGATACTGCTTCTCTCCCCTGAACAAAGCGTCTTTTGGGCAGTGAGAATCTACGGCTGACCGAAACTATCTCAGTGGCACAGGCTCTGCTGATACGCTTATGCCAGCAGCAGGTGTTCAAGGTCAGCTTCCACAAAAGCACACGGCAGACACCTCCTGTGCGTCAGCAGCTATCCCAGACTCGAATCCCCACAGTTGGAGAATCCAAACATTCCACTGACATTTTGTTTTTTGCCTCTGAAACTATGTTAACATGTTTCAGGAACAATTTTAGGGTAATGTATGTTTTAATTCTCAACACTTGTTTCAACTTCAATACTTTGTATCTAATGCACACAAAAAATTGTAAAAGATTTCAGGCTCAGGCAAGACTAGCTAATTTGACTATTATCTCTTCAAGTGCAGGGAAAAGACAAGAGCAGCTCTGGCGAGCTGTTGATACGCACCATGTAAAACTGCAGGCGGTAGTGTTTCTTCACCAAGCTCAGCACAAACATACAGAAACCTGTTCAAAGATACAAGACATGTTGAGTGATCCTGAAGAAAGTATGAGATTCTCTGAGCATCTCTCACCCAAAAACAACCAGCTTCCTGCATCACAAGCATATTTTAGCCATCACTCACTGCTACGACCGCTCCTACATTACAGTATTTCAGTAGTTTCCTAACGGAAAAATTTTCAAATCTTTAAAGTGCCAGATAAATTCCATGGAAAAAGTTCAATCACTATCTCCTACATTGATGAAATGAATTAGCTCCTTGCTAATATGAAGCCGGAAAACATTTTAAATTTTCAAGAGCAGGCTGGGAGGTCAGCGGTAGAGTGTTTGCCTAATGTGTGAAGGGTCCTACGTTTAATCTTCAGCTTAGTGAATCCCACCACAGAGCATGTCAACTGATTGAGAGTATGTACAGAATATGTTTAATGTCCACACTGCATGGAAATTAATAACTATTATGGCAGCTAGTGCCTGTTAAACACCGTATATTGCTAGCTCCCATCTAAGCTTTCCTGTGCAAGGATACTCCAGTATCCTTGAGGAAGCTGCCCATTAGCGTCTCCACTTCACAAATGATGGAAAAGTTTTTGTTTCTTCACTGAGGGTCACAGAGTGAAAAGAAATGTTTAGATGCTCCTGGCCCCCAAGTCATGCAGTTCTGTGGAAATGCAAGTGGCAGTAGTCAGGCAGAGAGTTACTTGAAAATTTCCAAACCAGTGGTATAAATACAGTAAAGTGTGCTTTTCAGTAATTTCTTTGAACTTAGGATTGCATCACACACATTTATTACAATGAAGATGCACTGCAGTTATCCAATTCAGTGAAACCCTCTAATCATGTACTAACACAAAGAGGGGCCTGCTCAGAACACCAGTAAATTTCTAAAGACACGTTTCTAGCAGAGGCAGACACTAAAAATACAGAAACTGAGTCTAATCTGGACAAGCCTCCATGAATTCTGCAGTGAGTTTAGAGTGAATCTTACAGACACTGAATCTGCATGTCAACTGACCTATACCACATGAGGTAAGTACCAGCCTCTGCATCTCTGTACTCAGCGCACAGGTCAGCAAAACTGCCGGTCCATCTCTCCTCAGGGTCCCCTGCCTCTTTTAGCTGACTGACTTTAAGCGTCCAAGAGCAAGGGTTATGGCAACAGAGGGACCTTGCCTCACTGATGATCATACTTCCTACGTCTTACTTGTCATCCACAGAGGAGTTTGGCTGACTAGGCTGCAGAGCCAGGAGAGAAACATTCTTTGGGGGAAACATCCAAAAGCTGTAACGACATTAAGGAGTGGGTGGAACTAAGAACATGGAGTCTGTGTTGCTCCAACTGCCAAGGACATAGGAGTCTTGTTTTAGGATTACTGCTTTTAAGTTCTCCTTCTGTGATGACTAGGCTTATGTTTCCTTTATTTCATATTGAGAATTTCATATATGAATCTGCATTTACTATTTTTCCTCTCCCCCTCTTCCCTTTAGCTCCTCTGCTCACCCACAACTCCTCAAATTCATGGATGCCCACATGTGGAAGAAGGAAGCTGGAGACCTAAAGCGAAAGTTTCCAAGTTTCTGGTTTCTTTGGAAGCTCAGTTGTGTCATGTGTTTTTTGTTTTGGTTCCAGTGTGGGATGTAGAATGCACCTATCCCTGAAAACAGCCCTGTGAGGGGCATGTGATGTTTGTCGGCTGGAAACTACCTCATGCGAGGGGCATGGTTTTTGCCAGGTGGAAGGCATCCTGGTGTGGACTCTGAGAAGGGATAGATAGAAGCCCACAGACAGTGAGACAACACTTTTTGTGTCTACATTTTGCGATGGTTTGCATAGCTTTGCTGGTTTTTGCAGAGAGGACCACTCCAGAGAACTTTTGTGCTGCTTTGCCACTTTGGTGGACTCCTGCCATGTGGGCGGGGTCTGGCCACTTTTGCTGAGGGGTACCGCCTCTTTTGCCAGCTGTTTGCTGTTTGACTGGATGGCTGGTATCCTGATAACTGAGATCAGTTACCCCCAAAGAACCCAACGACCTTAATCAGCGGGAAGTAGCTAAAAGAGGTCTACAGCCCCTTTCCCTACTAATCTCCTACCTAAGGTCAGGGGACTGCAAGGGAGGTAGAGCCATTTAAGAACCTTAAATAAAGTAGGTGTTTGAAAAATCTAGGCCTACAGGCACCTATCTAGCACACAGTACAAAATCAACTCGAAATGTATCAACTACCTTGGTGTGGAACCTGGAATGCTGAAACCACTAGAAGGAAGCAGACAGTGCCCTACACAGTACAGGTGAAGGAGTGTCCCCCCTGAAAGGAGCCCCATTTGCCTGGGTATTAAGGCCAAGAACTGACAAATGGTACCTCACAAAGCTAAACATTTAGCACAGCAGAGAAAAGAATTAGTCAAGTGAAGATCCACAGAAGAGGAAAGTTGACAGCTCTCCACCCAATAAAGGCTTAATACCTAGAATATACAAGAATTCACAAAACAGTCAAGAAAATTGACACAGTTAAAAATTGGGCAAGGGATCAAAACAGAGAATGCCCAACAGCAATAAGATGGCTAAGAAATATCTCAAAATGTGTTCAACATCCTTAGCAATTAGGAAAATACATATTAAAATCTCTTTGAGATTTCATCTTACCCCAGTAGAATGGCTAAGATCAAGAAAGCAGCTGACAAGAAATGCTAGTGATGACGTAGGGGAAAGAGAACCCCCTTTATTAACACAACTGCACACTGTTGCAGCCACTGTGAAAATCAGTGTGGAACATTCTCAAAAAGTGAATTCCTGGCTATCCACTCACTGGCATGTGCCCAGAGAGACGACCACTGCATATTCTCTTACCTATGGGTGCCAGCCCCAATCTTGAGAGGTGAGTGTACCATGGGAGGAATTGCAGAAACAGGAGAGGGAAGGGGCACAGGGGAGGCGCTCTAGTGAGGGACTGGTGGGATATAGGTGCTATGGGGGAGAAATGTGAAAAATGGGCTGTCAGGATGGGTGTTTGAAGAGTGGTGGTCTGATAAGAATGGCCTCCAAAGGCTCCTATATTTGAATGCATAGTCACTGAATAGTGACACTGTTTGAAAGGATTACAAGGATTGGTAGGTGCAGGCCTGTTGGAGGAATGTGTCAGAGAGGATGGGCTTTCTCCCTCCACTCCACCTTTCAGCCTGTGGACCAGAATACAGCTCTCAGCTACTGCTCCAGAGGCATGCAAGCCGTATGATGATAATGGACTAAGCCTCTGGAGCTGTGAGCCAACCCCCAATTAAGTAAGAGCTGCCTTGGTCATGGTGTCTCTTTACAGCAATAGAACAGTGATGAAGACACTAAGTTTATCTAAAGCTAAATATTTCTAAAGAAAAGCATTTTTTCAAAAATAGACATTAAAGTCATCATTCACAACTACATGGCTATGTGAATATTTTATGCTTAAAACATAAATGCATGTATACAGTATATCTTAATAACGCTAGAGAAAAGATCATTTATGCATTTGGATCCACAGTCATACCTTTTTCTTATCTAGCAAAGAATATTTACATAGCAATGTTTTCAGTTAAAATCATAGGCTTTATTACATTACTACAAATAATAACACTCACTGGAGAAGCTTCTATGCTGCTTGGTTTTTGTCAGCTTGACACAAACTAGAGTCACCTGGGGAGAGGGACACTTATCACATTAGCTGTGCACATGCCTGTGGGACATTTTCTTGGTTAATGGTTCGTGTGTGGGGGCCCAGCTCACTGTGGTGGTGGCTTCCCTGGGCAGTTGGTCCTGGAGTGTTTAAGAAAGGAGCTGAGCAAGCATGGAAGCAACTTGGTAAGCCACGCTCCTCCATGGGCTCTGATTCATTCTCTGCCTCCAGGTTCCCACTGTGACTTCCCTCAGTGATGGACCAGGAGAACAAAATGAAATTCAAATAAACTCTCTTCCTCAAGTTGCCTTTGATCAGTACTTTATCACAGCAACGGAGAGCAAACTGGGGTAGGTCCCAAAAACACACTGAGCTGTGATGTAACAGCTCTCAGTGTAGTTATGTGTAAGCTGCTGCCCTGGCTGATCTGGAGGTGCTGATGAAGGTCCTGTATCCCATCCCAAGCACTCCCCAGGGAGCAGCAAGAACCAGTTTCCAACAAAGAGATGAGTCTACAGCAAAGAACAAAAGATAATGAGATGTTTGAGCATGACAAGAAAAGTGAAGGAAAAACTGAGATAGTGAAAAAGCCCAAATTTCAGAAACTGAGTTAATGATTTAAAACTTATCAAACATTTATGATATTCCAGATACAACATACACAAGAACAACAACAACAAAAACACAAAAACCAGTGAGATAGGCACAAGAATTACAGCATTCACTGCCCAGATAAAGAGATGGAAGAAACATAAATAAATGTTTTTAAATTTTACTACTGGTGATTAAGCAACTCTGTAAACATGTGACATCGTTTCTAAAGCAGCTGTGAAGATGGCCTAGGTTTGAGCGAGGTGCTTTACCAGCTCACCCTGATTTCTTTACTTGGTCATTCTCAAAACTTCTAGTATCATCTTAAACAAAGATTCAGAGCCGTACTGCATCATGGGGCTTAGGCAGACCTAGACTGCAGCTGGGCTGTTTCTACAAAGGGGAAACGAAGAGGAGCTGCCAAAGGGTTTTAAAGAGGCCAAAGCAACCACATACAAATGTACAAAACCATCAGATGCTAAACTTACAGACAGACACACGTCTGAAGTTGCCGATGTTCTTTGGGGTCCAGCACCCCAAACTCAAGGACCCGTCATTACAGAATTTACAACCACATTCCTAAAGAGCCCAAATCCAAGTCCCCAAGCTTGTGGGACGATCTTTTTTAAGCAAATCTAGTCTCTGGAGAAACTTGTACTATTTTTCAGTCTTGCTGATTATTTTGTATTTGCTTATTAGTCACATTTGTTTTGTGACAAAATTATCTAAACATCAGAACAGCTTTCAGATGCTCCTCAGTGAGTCACCTGATATGACAGGAAGCAAGTCATTGACTTTCTTGGCCTCTGATGAGGTGCACAGACGCAGGGATAGCAACATTCTATTTCAATAAACTTTAATGTCAGCGAAACAGCTTAGGTTGTCTTTGCTTAATATCAGCTAAGTGACATACTATCCAAAGTCCTTTTATCACTGCAATAAAGCTAACATTTCACAACGCCCTTTCACTCTATCATGTGAATAGTACAGATAAATGAACATAGGGCGCTTCCTACTTCCTCACATCATTTCAAAGTCCAGCTCCATTAGCCAGACTTACAGTTCTGAACAATCTGAGGACTCATGTTGAGACAGCAAACAAAGCAGTGAGGCCAAGGCAGCACCACCCAAAAGACAGTGTGAGCATGTGCTCCTGCTCGGCCTTCCAACCACCAGGGAAACACACAGGTGATGAATATGTGATGAACATATTAGATGCAGCACAGAGCTCAGGAATTAACCAAATGAGAGACACACAGTGAGAGACATAGTGGGTGCCCACAGCTGACTGGGGTCACAGTTAGAACACACCTGAATGATGACAGCCAGAGACTTCTCTGCTAGTTTTGTTGTGGAGTTTCCTCAGTGGACCCAACAGCTCCCTGCTCACTCCACACTGCACAGTGAGAGTGTTTTTGTAGGGCTGTAATAACGTCTACCTCCTGGGATGGTACAAGGGCTTTCCAGAATGCTACATTTAGTGGAAAACTGAGTGAATACTAAAGGGAAGTGTTAATTTTTACAAGTACATATGGATATACAAAGATCTCAAATAAAAAGTACACTTTAAGCCAATAACTAGGGACACAAAGCGATTTTTTATATTGTCATAAAATAGTGCCTTGCTTCCAAGAGCCAGCCGTCTCATTGTTAAAGTTTACACCCCTTCCTTACGAGCATAAACCTGCAGCACTCAAGCTCTGCCTCCTAGCTGTCCTCTGTGCTAACTGTTCCCATCCATTTTCTCTAAGTCACAGATTTGCTCTTATCTTCTTTTGACATGGAACCCCCCCCCCGGGGGGGGGGGGAATTCCTTGGGAGAAGTTCAAACCCTTCCCATGACAGGAACAGCTTCTCAAGATGTATGTGTGTCCTTTCTAGGCTTGCAGAGGCTATCATCCCTCAGCTCTCTTCCTGGCTGGACTGGGCTAGCTGGTCCCTCTGGGGATGAGTGGCAGAGACCTGCCTACTCCTCAGTCTTCATGCCAGGGGTCAGGGTTACCTCTTCTCCAAGGTGGCCATGGCCCCAGCCCTGCTCAGAGCAAGGGCGCTTTCCTTCCTGCTCCTTTACTCCTTGATCATTTGCATTTCTGCAGTGAACTGGTGGGCCTGAAGCCCACAGGCCTTCACTCACGGAGTGGGAACTACCTCCATCTCCCCTTACGCTCTCAGGGTTGCTGCACTTAGGAGAGCATTGGGAAGTACTTCATCGTTCCTTAGGAAAGCCACTGGTGGTTTTCAAATGAGCATGGGATGCACTGAGCCTATTAATGCCTGTGGTACATCATGTCTGTGGCAAAAATCAGTACATTGTTGGGGGAAGAAAAACAACAGTAATTTTATTTTATTAGAGTCTAAAACTTTAATGTATAAAACAATCACTGAAGCCAGGCATAGTGGTGCATGCCTGTAATCCCAGCATTTGGGGAGGCAGAGGCAGGTGGATCTCTGTGAGTTTGAAGTCTACAAAGCATGTCCAAGATAGCCAAGGCTACAGAGAAATCCTGGCTCGAAAAAACCAAACCAACCAATCACTGAAAAGGAGTTGGTTGGGAGACAACGTGTAAAATGGATAAACTAGAAAATCAGTTTAGTGTCTCAGCTCTACAGAAGCTATTCCAAGCTAGAGCTAGAGTCACCAGCAGTGAGATGAAGGGGAAGAAACGGCCTCATGTACGCTGACACTGTGCCTATCAGATGGCAAATGGTAGTCTGACGTGACTACATAACTACAGATCAGTATAAGCCACCGCGGAGCAACATGAACTAGAAACTGCAGAATAATCTGCTCTTGTCTGTCTAGGAGAATGTCGTGGATATAAACATGTTTTTATTTTAATCCCAGGTGTGGACTCTGGATACAGAATAAATGCCAGAGCCCAGAGAGTGAGATCAGAAAAAGAACAAGGCTGCTGCTGCTTCCCCCTTGCTGCTCCTGGTTGCTGTTGTGAGACAAGAAGTTGGAGATCTCCTGAAACAAGGATTGGACTGGCTCCAAGGAACCTGACAACCCTAACCAGCAGGAAGCAGCTAAGAGAACTGCGCCCCCTCTCCCACTAACCCTCTCTCTCTCCTACCTGGTGTTGGGGTATTGGAAGGGACTGGGTAGAGTAGGGAGAAAAAGACAAAAGAAATGCAGATAAAGGAGTTTTAAAAAGTATGTCAACAGGAGAATAGCTGAGGGAAGATAGGAACACAAAGCTTGAATGGTCTGGAAATTTCTAAAATAAACAGTAAGTCTCTGGAGACAGGACCTAAGGCTCTATGGGATTGAATTATTTCATTGAATAAGTCTTTGTTTTTCTGAATGTTTACTATGGACACATAAGATATATATTTTTAAAACATCCTATCTCTAACAAGACTGCTTTAGAATTGTGGCATGCTTCCCACTCGGAGGGTAGCCCACGGAAAGGCTCTGACTAGGCTCTGGTCAGAGGGCACACTACTTAGACTCCACTGACTTTAGGCCCTGTGCTAGAAAGGCAGGCTCTCCCTGACAGCCCCCAGGACTGAGAGGCCGATGGGCTGTGCGAAGACACAGGAAGAACGCAAGCCGCGTCAGAGTCCTGCTTTGAGCATGTGTACTCATTTCCATTCATCCCCGGCAGCCCCTGAAATGCCACGGAAAGAAATGAAGACAGAGACCAAGCAGAACACAGAACAGAAGACAATCATCTGCAGGATTGAAAAGCAGGAAGTACAGGTGACTTCCACGGCACTGAGAAGGCAGGGCTGACTAAAGGTCTTCTCTAGAACCAACAAGGCTCAGTGAGGGCGAGAGGAGCGTCTCGCACAGGGCAGGCACGAGGACAGACTGAAGAGCTGTTACACAGGACACTGCTGGAGGTTCTGCTTCTGCAAGTTCTGTAAGGCAGAACTAAACCGTGAGGGCAGGAAGCCTCCACATGGCTGGTCCACAGGAGGAGGGCCCCAGAGACCTCCAGAAAAAAAAAAAAAAAGACACAGAAGACACACTCTGGTTTGAGTGGACATCTGCAAACAAAAGCACAAAATACTCCCAGCAGGTGTGAGTCAGATCCACAGGAACCCTGGAAGGTTCCACTCTGAAACTGAACTGTATGGGATGGAGAAGGTAGGGCAGTTGGGTCAGTAGGAGGAGAGTAAGGAGTTAAAATGAGTGGAGGGCTGGACGGATGGCTTGTCCTGTAAGAGCACTGGCTGCTAGTTCAGAGAACCTTGGTCTGACTCCCATCACCCACTTGGTAGCTCACAACCATTTCTAACGGTAGGTCCAGGGGACCCAGCGCCCTCTTCTGGCCTCCTCAGGCTCTGCATGCACACAGTGAGCAGACATACATTCAGGACACCGCCACACAAATAAACTAAAGATAAATTAAAATCTTTTAAAAATATGGATGGAAATAGGTGGTATTTGGCTCTACATGAAGGCATGGTTTGTGTACCTGTTAAGTTGCATAAACAATGAATGAAAGGCCTATGTGTGTGTGTGGAACGTGAGATAGGATTTAACAAGAAGTCAAAATAAATGATGCTAAAAATAAAGAAGTAGGTACATCACTAACAGAATGGAAAGCATCTGAGAGAAGTTGAGCAGAGACGCAGTTTACACTAGAAATCTCTGAAAACTGATTTTTAAGAACTAATAATTACCCTTTATTATTGCTAAGTAATTATTTAACAGCCCTACCAGAAGCCAGAAGCCACTACAGAACTCTTGCTTTGTTTTGTTTTTGAGACAGTGTTCCTCTATGTAGCCTTGACTGTCCTGGACTCACCTTGTAGACCAGGCTGGCCTTGAACTCACAGAGATCCGCCTGCCTCTGGCCCCCCCTCAGTGCTGGGGTTACAGGCGTGCTCTTGCCTGCTAACTTCACTAACGCTTTTAAATGCCAAGAGCGAAGTGCTGCTGCTGTACAAACTGGGAAGGTATATTCCTATCTCCTGAAGAAAGACTGCCTCAGAACTTCTGCAGAAAGACCACGTCAGAACTGACGCTTCATTCACAACACTCCAGCCTGTTGTTTGGTGAGAGAAAGACATGGATGTGCCCTGACAGATAGGCAGCCCTGGATCCCTTGCTCCACACTTGAAGGTGTGTCAATCACTGCTTCCCTTCATGACCACGCCCCTTCCAGCTGCCTAGAATTCAAATGGACCAACTACCTCCAGATTGAAAGAACAGAAATCTTTAGATGCACCTTACTGATAACTTTTTAGAGATGCAGTTCTTCTGTTTTGAGTATAGGAATGTTTAGACTGCATGGGTGTGTGCATACGGACCAGGTTCTGGATCCTCTGGACAGTTCTGAGCCACCACATGCGTGCTAAGAACTGAACCAGGCTCCTTGGGAAGAGCAGCAAATGCTCTTAACCACTGGGCCATCTTTCCAGCCCCCATTAATTACTTTTTTAATAAAAATAAAAACATCAGAAAACAGGATTAGATAAAAAAAAAAAAAAAGGCTAATATAAAATGAGAAAAAGTCCTTCAGAAAACACCCTCCATTCTCCACAAGCCCCAACATACTCCACTGGCTCCTTCGGATCAGAGCGTTAAGGAACGAGGCCTTGTGTACAGACCAGAACTTGGCTCATTCTAACTCTTCAGTATACAGCTGACTTTTAATCTAGAGCAGTAAAGAGGCAGCCAGCACCCTGTAAACACACCTGCACACCACGTCCAGAAGACCACCTGATGAATCTACGAGAAAGCTTTAGCCCCTAGGGACAATTATAAATATATATATTTGTAAACGTTTCTCTGTAAATTATATTTGGTTAAGTACTCTGTGTTTCAAAGGGTTTTAAAAACTATAAATTGAAAAGAAAAAATATCTCAAGAATATGGAATGCTACAGTTATGTATTTTTTAAATTACCACTAGGCAGTACATGCTACTTAAACCCACAGTGGAAGAAATATCCATTAGAAGCAGTTTAAAGAGAGCCCAGAATAAAAGGTAACAGAAAGAACACAGATGCATTTGAACAGCCTCTGTAAAAGCAAACAGGGAACACTGGCTGCAGTACGGCCGGCCGGCCTCTTTACCTGCCAGGTAGAGGGCGAAGGAGATGAACCTGTGGTAGCGGATGAGGAACTGCAGCTGCTCCTCCCTCTGAACAAATGTAGCAAAGTAATCCGCAACCGTCTCTCCGTAGAAGAAGTAGTTCACACACAGCAGGAAGTACCTGGAATTCAAACCCATGAGCTCGCTGTGTCCACTGCTCTCCCCTCAAATGTGACAGAATTTCTCCCTGCATTCTGATGCCTAGACTAAGATCAAAATCAGAGCAGGTGATTAATCCAAAGTAGGCTCCTCCAAAATGCTTTCTTCTCATTTTTAACTTAATTTTAAGCCTATCAGCCAACAGCAACCAGCAATCTACCAAAGGTAACTCATGTGTTTAACAGTGTCAAAATATGCCAGACACATGCCCACGTGCCCACACACACACATACACATAGTATTAAGTTTACAATGCAGCTACCTCTTCGCTGCTCACTGGTCTCATGCTTAAGAACACACACTGGAGGACTCAATCCCACCTCAAGGCAAGTTAAGAGCGAAAGGAGGAAGATGCTGGGTACCTCCCCACGTGGACCTGCACACAGCCCTGATGTCCTGTGCAGCTCCTAGCAATGCCCAGAGGGCTCTAGTGAGCACTGATTCTTCTTGTTCTGAGTGTGTGTGCACGCGTGTTTGTTGTATTCCCCATATGTGTGTGTTTTCTATATATTTTATGAGAAATAAAGAAAACCGCTTGAAGAAAAATATCTCTCGTCGATATCGACATCCACCTCTGCACCCCACACTTCTCCCAACTCCAGGATCCTATTCTAGATGTTAGGCTGGCCTTGACCTCCTGCCTCAGACATCTGGGCAAGCCGCTGTGTGTGTTAGATCCCAGAACTGGGGTTACAGGACAAGCCACGACAGTCTGAGCCCCAGAGGTCAGGGAGCTCTGTCTTAGTAAGGCAATGGCTCCCTGGAAGAGGTTCATGGAGTAACTCCCAGGAAGGCCAAAAAGGATCCATTATAAGGCCATGTTTCCTACTCAGGGTCTTGATGAGTTTAAAAAACACATACAGCAGAACTTTACATGTATTTGTACACATATTGTACAAATATTCTGTGTTCTCTTGACAATTTGGGGAAAAAATAAGTTCAGCGTTTTCATAAAATCAAGATCAGGGAGGAAATAAAACAGCATATATATCAATCATTAATCAGATATCATTATGAAGACTGAAATGCACGCTTTCAGGAAAGCTGTGCCAGAGATGGAGCAAAGGTCATTTCCTCCTCTACAAATCACATCCTGTTTGTCTTCCTCTAAATCATTCTGACTTAAAACTTTAGAATGGGCCAGATGTGCATACCCAGAGCCGGCCCAGAGCCACTCACCAGCTGAGTGTTCGGAACCACGGCAGGTCATAGGAGTGGTAGACCCGGTACCCGATCGTGATGATCTCGTGGAAGCATTTCACTTGGATGCCCAGAACCTGTAAAAAAAGCACAGCTGCGTGGGCTCCAGTGCTTATATTTGTGCTGTGTTACTTTTTAAAAGCAACCCTTTGCCACGTGTATTTTAAAGAATCTTAATCTACGAACTTTTAAGTATTTTAAACAGCAACAGCAAAAAGGCAATACTCGCTCTTTCCAATAAGTGATGCATAATGGGGTAGCCAAAGGATGTTTAAATGAAGCTCTGCAGTCTTCCCAAGAAAATCCTGTACAGCAGTTTAAAGCCTGAGGGGCAGCGACAACTCGGGCAGTTGAGTGGACCGTATCCATTTATTTTTATTATTTATTTCTGTGTATTCGCAACATTTCTCAAGGTGGATAATCTTCCCTTTTTGAGACAAGATCTCACACCACAGAGCAGGCTGGCCTCTAACTGCCCATGCCTCTGCCTCAGCCTCCTGTGTTACTTACAGGTTTGACATGCCCAGGCTGACTTCTCCACTACTGTCTCTTAGGTTACTGTAGGGAGGAGCTAACTGACAGAGGTCTGCTTCTGCACATGCACCTTTAGTCCCAGGAAGCAGAGGAGCAGGTCTCTGTGAGTTCAAGGCCAGTCTGGTCTCTACACTGTAAGTTCCAGACCAGCTGCAGACAAATAGTGAGACCCTATTTAAAAAAAAAAAAAAAAAAAAAAAGGAAGGAAGGAAGGAAGGAAGGAAGGAAGGAAGGAAGGAAGGAAGGAAGGGAAAGAAGAAAGAAGAGAAAAGGTAATGTCTAGAACAAATAATTAACTTATCTTCCACTTTTCCTTCTCACAGCTATGCAGACTCCGACAGCCAGCAACAGTCCTGGCCATTCTGGACAGTCACCATCAGCCTTCTACACGTCACTTTGCCTGAGCAATGAAGTCACCGAGTTTTGTCTGCACAGTGTCCTTGTATTTATGAACTGACTTCTACCCATTGCTCTTCCCAAGGACAGAAAGACCCAAGGATCCAGATGAAACCGCAGCATCTTACTCAAGTGTGGCCTACACCAGTCCCAAACAGCACACTGAAAACCTCTGAGCCAAAGGGTGAGAGACTTTTTTCCCTTCTTTACAGAGCACACACTAAGGCTTCTGATCACAGTGTTGTACAAGAATAGCATGTTTGTAAGCTTAAAGAGTTTAAAATCCAAAGATTACATCACAGATCTACCTGCAGCTTATAATCTAAAATACTACTATTTGGCCTTTCGTTGAAAAAGTTTTCAAAAGTCAGGTTTGAAGGTGTTTTTAAGTTACTTCTCAGGGTTTGCGGAAATGAGTCTGTGGATAAAGCGGCATGGCGCACAAGCTTGACGACCGAGGCTGACCTGCATGAAGTTCAAACCCCAGCCCTGGGAGAAGGGCAGGGAGGACACAGACAGACCCCAGGGCCTGCTGGCCATCAGCCTGTAGTGTCAAGCTCCTGGCTCAAAGAAAGGTCCTGCCTCAAAAGATAAGTACCAAGGGAGATACACACACGACAGCCACCCCGGCCCCCACATGTGCTCGCGCACATGCGCGTACACACACACACACACACACACACACACACACACACACACACACACA
>NW_026596155.1:2713720-2720899 GCF_907164565.1 Psammomys obesus
ACACACACACACACACACACACACACACACACACACACACACACACAGGCACACAAATATTTCTATAAATTAACCTCAAATTTGCCATTCAGGATATTTTTAAGCTATTCTGCCACTAAATACTTACATGTCCAACCCTATACTGTGAAAAAGTAAATGTTCCCCTTAGCCACACAATAAAGATGTATTATATCAAAGTACAGGAAAGAGTGCTGGTCGCCAAAGTCATTAGTGCATCACATAAACAAGGAATTTTTAAAGGTCATTCTTCAAATAACCTTTGTGTGCATACGAAATAAAAGGTTATTTTCCCAATGATAACCTTAGAATGAGGACAATGTTCAGTGTTAAGACAAAATGGCAAGGCACAACATTTACAGAACGGGCTTTTAAAATATCAAGTGCAGTCGTGCAGTCTCCATGGACACTCTCACTTGACACTGTGCACTGTTGCAGTGATGCAGCCTCTACAGACACTCTCGCCCAGCACTGCACACTGCTGCAGTGAGAGGAGGAAAGAAGGGCTTTATTTCACAGCTTACCTCATCCTGTGGGATCATCCTTACAGACTGCAAGGAGAGTACAGAATGACTGGGGAAATCAAAATTAGGAATTCAAAACACTAGAGTTAAAAATCTTTAAAATATACTTATATTATTAAGGACTAGAAGACTACACAGAATTGTACTCCAGAATTGTACCCCAGACTTAAAGACTACACAGAAATTGATACCCCATGCTACCCGTATCAATGACGTTTCATGCCAGTTCATGCCAGAGACTGCCCCTGCTCCCCTTACTAGGGAACCTCCATGGAGACTGAACTGACCAATGGCAATTGATTCTGGTAGAAAACATTGAAAGAAGTTCATTGACCCAATTAATGTGTTAACAGCCTTAAAAACACCAGCCAATTCTTGAGAAGCCTACTTCATTAGTTACTGGCGACTCCTGGAAATGAGTCAGGACATTTGCTCTTTGTCTGTTATGATACACTCTAAAGCCATGTGGAAATACACACACACACACACACACACACACACACACACACACACACACCCCTTTGGTGGGGGATGGGAGGGTAGCGGCTGGGCCAAAGAACAGAGGTAGGCAGTCATGTCTGCAGATGACTACGGCATGTTGCGACATATGTAAGTATTTCAGAGTATACAGATGTGGGTGCAAACAGAGCCAGGCCAGGTGGATGGCAGGAGAGGAATGGCATGACTATTCTGGTCAAGGGAGGTAGTACGCATTGTCTGTGGGGGTGGCAGAAGCAGAGACAGTAATGCAGGCAGGATGACCATACTAGCAAAGGGCATCACGAGGAGCAAACAGGGAAACAGATTCTGTCAAGGAGGACACTGGGACCGTGCCCCCTGACAGAAAGGAACAGATTTCAAAGGTTTGAGTTCAGAGTTTGGGCTGGGGGAGGGGAATCTGTGCTGGATCATCATGGTAGGGGCACAGTGGAACAGAGCTCTTCCTCTCTGGAGGGCCAAGACAAGGAGAAGACACAGCCCCAAACCCATGCCCCTCTGATCTACTTCCTCAATGGCCCCACCTTCCAACAAGTCCATCAAAGCCTGAGGCCATCAGATGAATTGCTGATTAGCTCGGACTCCAGGTGACCTAACCACCCCTCAGTGACTGGATCCACCAGGTGGGAGCCAAGCCTTCACCTTATGAAGCTTTTCAGGGGACATAAGCCATACAAGAGGGGCAGAGGGTGAGGAGGGAACACAGAGTAGCCAGGAAAGGCTGGAACAGCTGAGTTCTGAAGGATGGCTGGGGAAAGAACACAGGATTTGGACATGTTGAGTGTCAGCTATGGGTTATGCAAATAAAAATACCTATTTTTATTTTAGGAGTCTATTCTAAGAAAATAATGTGGTTTAAGAAATCAGAACTTATTTATGCCGGAGTAAGTTCAAGATAGGGTTATACTCATTAAAGAGACTGAACATCACCTGAATGTCTAAAGCTAGCACAGTGATTTAAATAGCACAATGCTTCCTCACATTCCGTTAGACAGAGGAACCCACCACAGTTGGTGGCTGGAGATGGTGGAACAATACAAGACTTTGAAATGATGTTTAATTAAAATGATGGGGCACAAAATTTTAGTCATGGTAGTGTTATAGCAATGTTTTTTTAAAGCACAAACTGAAAGAACAAAAGAGAGATCCCCAGTGGCAGCCTGATTTAGGTGTGGGCAGCTGGTGACAGACTTGGAGTAATTGTGAAAAATCTTCAAAAATGAATCTTAATAAACTGTCCCCATCCTCACGGTGGAAAGCATTACAATGAATTCTGTAATACGAATTAACAATTCTTAGGCTAGTTCCCAAAAAAGAGTGGAGAAAGCTCCCACATTATTTTCTCTGTGTTCTCATCTGCCTTTAGCTCACATGTTCAGTAATGGCATCATTAGAAAGCAGGTTTCGGTGTGCACAACAGCCCAAGCGCTTTAGGACAGAGGATGCCTGTGTGAACTAAGAACGGTTAGAAGAGATCTGTCCTGCAGTAGCAGCAATACCTAAGGTGGGGGCTTAACGAAAGTGCTTGTCCAGGTTTCAACAAGAGGGAGAGTTCTGTTCGTTGTTATTTTATTTCTCTGTTTGGTTGTTGGGGTTATTTGTTTGGTTTTGAGGTAAGGTCTTGCTAGCAACTGCAGGCTTGCCTAGAATTCATTCCACATCTCTGACTAGCTTCAAACTTTTGATCTTCCTGCGTCTGTCCACAATGCTTGGTTGGAAATGAGTTTTCAATAAAACTATCTTGAACTGATTTAAAGTGCTGACGTGATAAGCGAATGCATGGCAGGTGAAACATATACCTCTCCAAACAGAAACAGGACTTTAAGCACATACCATAATGTCACCCAAGCAGCTCACACCTGCTTTAACTAAATCTTTACCAGTCTTATCTTTTTCCACTGACTTACCTCACCAATCAATGGATGTAACTTGAAAGAAAAACCTTTATTTTCCTTGCATAGCAGGAAAAAGTGCAGTAATCCTAAATACTTAGCCAGGTATTTGATTCTCTTTTTAAAATCAGGACCCCGCTGAGCATGGCAGCAGATGCCTGCGATGCCAGCCCTGCAGGGCTGCAAGCTTGAGACCAGCCTGGCCTACACAGCACGTTCAAGGCCAGCTGAGACAGTCTAGTGAGATCCTGCCCTAGGAACAGTCAGGAGCCAAACCGGGATGAACGAAGCGTGTTCTGAATTACAGCATGAACAAGGAGCCTGGCCTTCTCAGGAGCATCACCCCAGATTTACTGAGCTGATGACACTTTTCACTGTGACTAATTTTATTTTCAAATGTATTCTTAATAATAATAATAATAATAATAATAATAATAATAATAATAATAATAATAATAATAAAGAACCATACCATATTGCTGATAGCCATATCAGCTCTCGAGAGGACTGAGTACTGGGGGGTTAAAGACAAAATGACGGGCAAACGCATTCGCACCCTCCGGTAGGCAGAGCGGGAAGGTGCTTCCATGGAAGAGGCTGGGTGATCTGAGCTGTGCCGAAGGACGAGGACAGCGCAGCTGTCTGCATCACAAGCATGCTCTGTGAGACCAGGTGCCACGTGGACGCAGTGGTGACTGGGCAGAGGAAGTGACCAGCTTACCCAGAGTCCTGTCACCCTCTTAGCTCATCCTTCCACACTAATCATGAGGGACACTGCGTGCACCTCCAAGAATGGTTGTCACTCTTCGTTGCTAAGCCGTGCTTGGATCCCTGGCAGCACCTGATAAATGTGTTGAACTAGTGGATTTCTCCTGGCTCCCACTACTGGGGAATACATTCTCTGGGAGGCACTCCTCCACTTCCGGCTGCTCCCTGCACCTCCTTGACTCCTATTTAACCTGCAGACGGACGCTCACCTGCATTGCACAACACTTCCAGAAAGCCTGCCAACCCCTCTTCTGCTCTCACAGCGCTGGTCTTTACTTACAACACTGCAGTCTGTAATTACAAGCAGCTCGTCGGCTTTTTCCAGTGTCAACAGCAAGCTCCATCAGAAGACAGGCATGTTCTTCTCAACACCACGATTAACATACTCTGGTGCTACTGTGATGCCTGGCACACATCAGTCACCTTGAAGGCATTTACCGAATGAGGTAGGAGCTTCATGTACCTGTTTACCTTCGTGACTTGTGGGTGTCCTGGACACATCTAGGTCTCCCAGCACTTCTGCTCAGCTCACCAGGCCCAGCCCTAGCACCACCCTCAGGCCAGCTCAGATCCTTTGCCAGAGGTGCCAGCTTCTCCATTAACCCCTGCCTGGACTCTGGAGTGTCCAGCTTAAATCCGCCTTGCTGTCTCCGAGTACTCCTCAGGATCAAGCTCGGGCATCCTCTCTCTGCACACCTTTTGCTATCCCCCGACTCACAACAGACGGCACACGTCTCTGTCCTTGTGCTTAACACACGGTTTGTCACAAGACTTATCACTCTTTACCTAGTGCTATGTAGTCGTCTGGCTGACCGGATGTTCCTGCTGTTGGGCTAAGTTCCTTGAAGTCAGGGATCTGGTCCCATATAAATATCTGAAGGTGGCATGTGCGTCTCTGCTGTATCCAATGCTCTGCACAACACTGGAGACACGGATGTCTGTGTATAAATGTACACCTGGTCGCTGCTCGAGGAGCTCGCTGAGGGACATTTCACAAACAGTAACATGCTTTAAGGAACTGAATTTGCTGTTGCCAAGTCTTGTGTTACCTTCTCTCTTATCATATGCTCAAACTGCCTCACTAACACGTGAACACTGAAGAGCAGAGGACTTAGGAAAGTCAGCCACTTACCAGGAGCATCAGCATGAAGGACCCCATATAGATTATCAGGAAAAAGAGGGAGATCATGGTCAGCGTGAGAATCCCTCGAATCCACCAGTTCTTCCATCTACAGAGAAGAGGTTTGTACAGTCAGCACTTTATAATGTGATTTTTAAAGTTGTGGCATGTGTGGTTTCAGTCCTGAATTTCCAGGGTTGGGAATTTCTCCTAACTATTCTTGAAGAACATATTATTTCATTTTATATAACAACAACAAACGGCAGTTGCTCACTGAGGGCTAAGGTAATTTATGTTAGCTAAAGAAAGTGATTGTTGTTAAATCTGAGGATGGGGAGTTAGGTGGTCAGCCTGGGTGTGGGAATGGGTGTCAACCAGGATCTTGTGAGGAGGGGAAGCCTGAAGGGAGTCCTGGACAGGAAGATGTTCGGGTCCTGAAAGTGTAAATACAAACACGGCCCAGTTACGATGGTGGCACAGGCCGCAGACCTGCCACACAGAAACCTGGCTTTGGTTTCTCAATTCAGACATCATGGCAGGTACAAAGGGCTGGCTCCTACGACGCTGAAGACTGGTCTCCCCAGACTTCCGTTGTAAGGCCAAGCTGTCCAACAACTCTCTCCTCTCGGGCTGGACCCTACAACAATATCGTTTGGGGGCCCTTACATTCACTGTTATCTGATCATGCCATGAGGCATACCAGCAAGCTCTGTACAAAAAAAACAAAAAAATCAAAAAACAAACAGACAAAAATCTAAGAATAGTCCAGTACAGGGACTGTCTCTTGTAAATCATCCTAGAATCCTTAAGGCTGGGTTCAGTGCCACACACCTGCAGTCCCGGCAACACGGAACACAGCGATGGAAGACCACTTAAACCCTGGAGGACGAGGCCAGCCTATACGGCACCAAGGCCCTGTCTCAGAGATTCTGAAAGCTCCTGAATGTGGGTCATTCCTGTTCCAAACTCTCTGCTGTTTTTCTTTAATGTTTTAATGTGTTTTTGTTTGTTCTTTTGTTTGTTTTTTCCACATATCCTTTGGGCCCCACAGCTGGAGGCTACCATAGATTTCTAACTTCTTCTGCTATGTTCCCTGAGCCAACACATCCTCTGTGAGTTCTGCTAACAAGCTTCATAAAAATCCAAGGTCCTCAGCTACATGTGTTGGATGCATTTTGTAAGAATTCAAAAATATTTGAGTATGAAAAGGAAGGAATGATTTATGTAAGCTGCACATCATTGGATACACACTGCCTTTTCCTCTACAACCCTGTCTGCTCAGAGATATGGCAACAAAATAGAAATGCATCTGTAGACAGTGTGTGCTCGGCAAATACACCATGATACAGAGCCAATCAACAGGTTAATAAAAACATAAAGCACAAAGCTAGAAGATTCTTGGGGCCATCAAGACAGCTCAGCAGGTAAAGGTGCTTGCTGTGCAGGCCTGCGGAAGGTGACAAAGGCAAAACGACCCTAGAAAGTTATCCTGAGCTCCACACGCCAGGGCTGTGGCTTATGTGCACATACATAATACATTTAAAAATAAACTTTAAAAGATTTTCACTAGTCACTGTACACAAAATATGTTAAAATCAAATGGTGTGTGTGTGTGTTTGTGTGTGTGTGTGTGTAGCTCAGGGTGATGGGGAGGGAGGTTGGAGGATCAAGGGCATGGGGGCAGAAACTGTTTGTGGTACCCTCTCAACTCCTGCATCACACTGGGACACACACACATTGGCACCAATCAGAAAGCAGAAAGCGGAATGCCAGTCCCTCCTCCCCCCCTTTCACTTAGTCCAGAACTCCAGCTGAGGGGACCCACTTGTCCTCACTCATGTCTCCCTGCTCTGTCAACCCCTCTGCAACCACCATTACAGACACACTCCAAGTCAGTCGAATTAATGCTCTGGGGGCTTGTAAGTCAAACCAAACTGACAATTAAAATCAACCAGCATGTATGACTTTTATTAGTTCCAATCGTAACATTTAATTTATATTACAAAAGATTTTGATTCAATTTAGTCTAGTTTGTACATTTTATTCTAGGCACAGGTCTTTTCCTTTTTACAACAGAAATGATAGCTGATTTCATCTACTTATAAAATATTGACTATATTTCTTGCTTTCAGACACACCCCTATGTTATATGGCTACTTTTACTTTTTTTTTTTTTTTTACACATAAAAAAAAATCCATAAGGGGTTAAGGATTTAGCTCAGTAGTAGAGTGCTTGCCTAGCAAGTGCAAGGCCTGGGGCTCAGTCCTCAGCTCTGGAAAAAGAGAAAAAGAGAACATGAATCCTAAGGGTAGTGTGTGTGTGTGTGTGTGTGTGTGTGTGTGTGTGTGTGTGTGTGTG